>NC_079196.1:149652880-149811954 GCF_029499605.1 Hyla sarda
TCACGAATTCTTCACGAAGTTATAGATGCCCTTGTTGAGATTTCCCATGAATTCATCAAATTTCCCACTTCAGAGCAAGAGTTTAGATTTTTAAAAGAAAATTTTTATTCTAAGTCAAGGTTTTCCGAATTTGGTGGGTCTGATTGACTGCACACATATAGCATTGATATCTCCCGCAGCAGTGGAGGCAAGCTACTGCAATAGGAAACTCTATCATTCCTTAAATGTGCAGATTATTTGTGGGCCCAACATGGAAATTCTGGATGTCGTAGCATCATATCCCGGAGGCAGCCATGATTCCTTTATCCTGCAACAAAGCCATATTGGAGGCATGTTTAGTAATGGATTATTTGGGGAAGCTATGCTTTTAGGTAAGTTTGATAAAGCATCTTCTAATAATTTTCTCTGATTATTTAATTTTTTGGAAAAATGGCAGACACTCGACCTAATATTTTTTTATAAAATGATGCTCAATTTTGGGGCAGTCAAATTTAAAGAATATACTTATTGCTAATTTCACAGGATCCCCAATGTTTTGCGTGTTTTTGACATATTTTAGTTTTTTCGGATTCTCAAAATTTGGGCCTTTTCAAAAATTTGGTCAATGTGCTGCCCATTGTGTTGGATTGTCAATGCAACCCTCTTCTCCCACTCTTCACACACTAATAGCAACACCGTAAGAGTAATGGTAGCACAGGCTTCCAGTATCAGAAGTTTCAGGTGCTGCACATCTCGCATCTTATCAGCATAGACAATTGGCTTAAGATGATCCCAATTTGAAAATTTTTAGGTGGGGTGCTGTGGCCCTTTCAACAAGCCTAGGAGCACCAATTTCCTAACGTTTGGATACTGCTCATCTAGTAATGTTCTGAACTGAACAACCTAATGTGGTGGGCCTACATCTCAGGTCTGAGCATTCCTATCTGACCAGATTTGTGAAAAGTGCACCACCCATCTTTAAAGGTTTATGGCCCCAAATAGACTAATGTGCACCAAACTCGAAGTTAATATCATCAACCATCCACATTTTAGCTCATTGTATTTTGTTAAATGGCCAAACATATATACACTTTTGTTATTGCTTCAAACATTTATTGACTTTGTTTTGTAAAAAATGGCATATTTTATGATACTTATCGATTTGCCATACATAAAATAGTAATCTGATGTTATGTGTTGTTTTCCTAAATTGCAAGACCATTTTTGGATATTTTTTTCCATTTTCCCATGTAAATTTGTGGAGTGTTCTGGCTCACTATACCCCTTGTTACATTCCGTGAGGGGTGTCTTTTCCACAAAGACGGTCACATGTGTTTTTATTTTTTGGGGTTTATGTCAGAAACGCTGTAAAATCAGCCACCCCTGGGCAAATCACCAATTTAGGCCTCAAATGTACATGGTGCGCTCTCACTCCTGAGCCTTGTTGTGCATCCACAGAGCATTTTACGCCCACATATGGGGTATTTCCGTAATAAGGATAAATTGCTTTACAAATTTTGGAGGTCTTTTTTTCCTTTTATCTCCCGTGAAAAGAAAAAGTAACGGACCACAGCAGCATGTTAGTGTGAAAAAAATTTGTTTTGACACTAACAGTCTGGTGTAGACCCCAACTTTTCTTTTTCATAAGGTTTAAGAGGAAAAAAATACCCCAAAATTAGTAGTGCAATTTCTCCCGAGTACGGAGGTACCCCATATGTGCCCCTAAACTGTTTCCTTGAAATACGACAGGGCTCCAAGTGAGAGAGCGCCATGCGCATTTGAGGCCTAAATTAGGGATTGCACAGGGGTGGACATAGGGGTATTCTACGCCAGTGATTCCCAAACAGGGTGCCTCCAGCTGTTGCTAAATTCCCATCATGCCTGGACATTCAGTGTTTGTCCTGAAATGCTGGGAGTTATTGTTTGGCACCAGCTGGAGGCTCTGTTTTGGAAACACTGCCATACAATATGTTTTTTTTTTTTTTTTTGGGGGGGGGGACAGTGTAAAGGGGTGTATGTGTAGTGTTTTACCCTTTATTATGTGTTAGTGAACTGTAGTGTAGTGTTTTTAGGGTACGTTCACACTGGCGGAGGTTTACATTGAATTTACCGGTAGGAGTTTGCACTGCGTTGCATAATTTTCCGCGGCTCATATTTGAAGCAGAAAACTTACTGTAAACCCGCCAGTGTGAATGTACCCTGTACGTTCACATGGGGGTGGTGCAAACCTCCAGCTGTTTCAGAACTACAACTCCCAGCATGTACTGACAGACCGTGCATGCTTGGAGTTGTACTTTTGCAACAGCTGGAGGCACACTGGTTGGAAAACCTTCAGTTAGGTTCTGTTACCTAACTCAGTATTTTCCAACCAGTGTACCTCCAGCTGTTGCAAAACTTCAACTCCCAGCATGTAGTGATTGCCGAAAGGCATGCTGGGAGATTTATTTATGCAACAGCTGGAGGTACACAACTACAACTCCCAGCATGCAGAGACAGCTGTTTGCTGTTTAGGCAGGCTGGTAGTTGCAGTATTGCAACATCTGGAGAGCTATAGTTTAGATACCACTGCACAGTGGTCTCCAAACGGTGGACCTCCAGATGTTGCAAAACTAAAACTCCCAGCATGCCCAGACAGCAAACTGCTGTGTGGGAATGCTGGGAGTTGTAGTTTTGCAAGATCTGGAGGTGCACAGTATAGAGATCATTGTGCAGTGGTTTCAAACTGTAGACCTCCAGCTGTTGCAAAACTGCAACTCCCAGCATGCCTAAACAGCTCTCTGGGCCTGCTGGGAGTTGTAGTTTTGCAACATCTGGAGGGCTACAGTTTAGAGAACACTATAGTGGTCTCAGACTGTAGCCCTCCAGATGTTGCTAAGTAACTCACCGTCTTCCGTCGGATCCAGTGAGCTGCATCGCGGTCCTCTTCTTCCGGCGATCGTCGCCCGCTGCCGTTGCCGATGGGTAAGTGGATCTTCGGCGGCGGTCCCTGCCGGTTTCCCCGTCCTGCCCCACCTATTGTGGGTGGGCAGAACGGGTAAACCTAAAGTAAACCCCTATGCCCACGATCTGCTATTGGTGGTCACGTCTAGACCACCAATAGCAGAGATAGGAGTGGTGGCACCTCTGCCACCTCACTCCTATCGCTAGAGGGGGATCGTGGGTGTCTAGGACATCCGCTATCCCCTTTTTTATCCGGGTCACCGGGTCACTATAGACCCGTATGACCCGGAATAGCCGCAAATGGCAAGTGTGAATTCACTTGCGATTTCCTGCGATCGGCGACATGGGGGGTATGATGACCCCCCTGGGCATTTGGGCGAGGTGCGTGCTGATAGATATCAGCAGTCACCCCCGCCCGGTCCCCGCCCGCCGCGTGCCGGGGACCGAAATTCCCACGGGCATTCAGGTACGCCCTTGGTCCTTAAGTACAAGGGACCAAAGGCGTACCTGTACGCCCTTGGTCCTTAAGAGGTTAAAATTCATGCTTTGACCAGCTTTATGACATTGCAAATGATGTAATAAATTGAACATTTTTTTCAGAAGATACAGTCCCGTGTATCATCTGGGTTCATGTTTTATGCCAACATTTGGAATTCTTTAAGAAAAGATTCTAATACCACCACTCTCTGTGCATGAAAAAAGCGTAAAATGATGACTAAATTATTTTACATAATTTATGTTCCTAAAAATTAACTTGAATTTATGGGCCAGGATTTTTTTTTTTAACGTTTTGATTTTGTTACTTTGAGACTTAAAATTTAAAGATGAACATGTATTGTGTTCTCCAACGACCTTGTTTTTAAAATTTTTTCACTTTTTGCAGGAAATAATGGATATCGATTAAGTTCTTGACTCTTGACACCTTTTTTATCACCCGCAAATAATGCAGAAGTGCGATTCAATAATGCTCATAAGAAAACAAGATCGCAAATAGAAAGACTATTTGGTGTTTTAAAAAGTCGTTTTCGTTGTTTGGACATAACAGGAGGTGCAATGCTATACAAACCAGAGTTTGTGGGCAAAATAGTAATTGTCTGCTGTATGTTGAATAATATTGCCCTATCCCAAAACCTGACCATAGAAGTTGCAACGGATTTAAGAGAGCACATCTCTTTTCAAGGCGAATATCGCCAAGAAGGGACACGTGAAGGACGTGCAAGACAGAGGGACATTACCCAACGTTATTTCACCCGTTAATTATTTTAAATTTTAAGATGTGTTTAATGAATTTTTTTTGGATAAATTGTCATCACTTGTTAAAAAGTTATTCTGTTCTTTTCTTTAGCATTAACAAAATAGCCTTTTTAAGTTAACTATTATTTTTGGTCATCCCAAAAATAGGAGCTATATATGATTTGTTACTTGAACCAAATAAATAATTTACTTGTCCTTTTTCTTTTTGCTTCAACTACTTGCATTGCCATATTTACTATTGCTTGAAAATGTTGCAATGGTTTCGTAATTTTTGATGACTAAGCAACCATAAATCCAGTTAATACATTTGTATGAAATAATTAACCATTATCCAAAATCTATTGTAGTTTTTGAACTTTGTAAATTATGTATGTTGTTTTGAATTTCCTGTCAATTTATAAATTTATGTTTATTACTAACTTTTGCTTGACTTTTTTTTTTTTTTTTTTGGGAATGGAGAACATTAGTTAATCCCACAACCCTTGGAAATTGTCCATAAAATTCTCCGTTGTGTAAATATCAAAGTTTCCAAGAACATTAATTTATTGAAAATACAAGAAAGTAGCTTAAACTTAAACATACATTTTTACTTTAGTTTTGCCAATAATATCCTCTAAACTTTGAAACAGTTCCACAATAAAAGCAATTACTGACTAACAAACTACTGTTAAGAAAGCAGAAGAGATATATAAGGAGCAAACTATATCCCTTAAAGGGGTACTCAGGCCCTGGCATCTTATCCCCTATCCAAAGGATAGGGGATAAGATGTCAGATCGCCGCGTTCCCGCTGCTGGGGACCCCGGGGATCGCCGCTGCGGCACCCCGCCATCATTACTGCACAGAGCGAGTTCACTCTGTGCGTAATGACGGGCGATACAGGGGCCGGAGCAGCATGACGTCATGGCTCGGCCCCTCATGACATCACAGCCCGTCCCCTTAATGCAAGTCCTTAATCCACGCCCCCTCCCATTGAATTGTATTGACGGAGGCGGGCAGTGACGTCACGAGGAGCGGAGCCGTGACTTAACAATGCTACGGCCCCTGTATTGCCCGTCTGCGCAGTAATGATAGCGGGGTGCTGCAGCAGCGATCCCGGCGATCTGCCATCTTATCCCCTATACTTTGGATAGGGGATAAGATGTGTAGGGGCGGAGTACCCCTTTAATAGATTTTGTATGTAAATCTCCAAAAAGGTGATTTGGAAATTAAATAAAACCAAAAAAAAAAAAAAACGGGCATAAAGATGGTAGACAATATTGAAAGTATTGATCAAAAGAGGTTATGCTTCTGGATTTCGAAGCACAGTTGCCCCAGGATTTTCAAAGCAATATCATGCATTCTATGCCTAGCTGCGTCCTTAATTTCTTACAAAAACATGTTTACAACTAGACAACGTTACATCACAACAGGCACCCTCTATTCATGTGTATGGGAGGGTGGTTCAAGGGCGTTGACCCCTCTCCCATAGAAATTAATGCAGGTGGTGTAGCAGAATTTTCCATCACTGTTCTTGTAACCATTGAGGTTTCTCAAACTGCAAACCCAGAGAACACAAAGATGTTGCCTGTTGCAGTGAGATTTGGATGTTTACCCGTGGAGTGACACCCGGTAACATACATCATATCAACAAACATTTTGATGATGTGTAAGATGTTTAGCAATGTATTTGTCAATTTGTTAAAATTTTTCATTAAATTTAGTTTTTAAATCTTTAAAAACTAAATGTACATTTCATAGACAGGGTAGTCCGCCAGCTGTTGCACCACACAATCTGATGTTTGTGGCCCAGACCTGTAGCGGGAACGGGACGTGTTGACGATGTGGCCAAACTTGCAGAAACAAAACTGCCAAAATTCCACTCTAAAGCTGAGACTCAACGCTGCCTTTGATACCATACACCTTGGCCATAAAGTGCAATGGAGGTGGCTTGGTTGCCACAACTTTGTGCCATGTTTAACCATTAATATCTGTTTAGTGCCCTTTAGAGCCGTATAGAGATATTTATGGTGTTTGCAGGTGTAGGACCACCCTTATCACTGAATTCAACAACATCAATAATATTGAAATATTTTTGTAAAATAAATATAGACAGAACTTAGAATAGTGAACAATCGTTAACAATTTGTTAAGATATGAATCTTTCTAAAACCAAATTTCAAATAAATTGGCAGCTGAATGTAATTATGTAATTTTTTTGGGGGGGATTTTCTTTTAAGGGGTTTCATAATTTTACGTTCTGTCGTTTCTCTTTTACAATCCATCAAAAATTTCTGAACTGAGGAGCTAGTGGTTGCTTCATCCTCGGGAGGCTCGTTAGACCATGTTTGAGCGGAGAGTTGACGATTTGGCAAACTCAAATCAAGAATATCATTAGACATGTGCAATTCGGTTCGGCACGAATGTCTAAATTAACGAATTTTACCGTTTTCGTGCATTCGGACCGATCCGAATGCACGAAAACATATTTTGAACATTCCCGAATAGTCACGATAATACGAATAGCAAAGTAACGAATACATTCGACCATATGTTGTAAATAACGAATGCATTCGTTATCCGTAAACGAATGTGAAGAATTCGTTCTGAAAACAAAGATAATGAAAAGGATACAGATAGTTTGATTTTTCGGATACATTCGGTATTCGGGTACATTCGGTAAATCTTTTTAGTCTTTTTTTGGACTTTAGCGATCCTAAAAAATTATGGAGATACCTTTTTTATTAAAATTTCGTAGGGGATCATAAAAAAATCATAATAAAAAAGATACAGTGGTGATGGAAAAAATTGTATCTAATGAAATGTATCATTTTTATTATGAAATGTTTATTCATTTTTAAACAGGGATCAATTTATGTGAGCGGGTAAAGCACTAAAAATGGAGCCGACAATAATAAAAATGTAGTGTGTGCTTGTTTTTCACTTTTTTTTTTAAAACATTTTTTAGGTAGTACTACTACTCCCAGCATGGAACACACTCTTCCATGATGGGAGAAGTAGTTACCTGTACTAATTGACAGATCGCAGGGGTCCCTTGCGATCCTCTTGTATAATGTATAGATGCGCCGGCTGCTCTTCTATGGTCCCCTGCACTCACGTATATGTACACATATTCATATTTCCCGCAGAGCTGTGATTGGCCAGATGGTTCCAGCCAATCACAGCTCTCTGTGAGAAATAGGAATATGTGTATATATACGGCCGTGCAGGGGACCATAGAAGAGCGGCCACCGCATTCATACATTATACTGGAGGATCGCAGCGGCTGTCAGGAGTGATACCCGCAGTGATCTTCCCTTTACTACAAGTACTACTACTCCCAACATGGAATACACTCTGCTCCATGCTGGGAGCTGTAGTACCTGTATTAATAGACAGATCGCAGTGGGTGTCAGAAGTTACACTCGCTGCCATATGACTATTAATGCAGGTACTACAGCTCCCAGCATGGAGCAGAGTGTGCTCCATGTTGGGAGTATTAGTACCTGCAGTAAGGGACAGATCCCAGGGATGTCACTCCTCCTGACACCCGCTGCGATCGTCCTTATGTGAATGTCGGGATCAGCTGTTCTCAGGGCTACAGAGCCGGGAGAACAGCTGACGCTGAGCCATAGGTATACATCGTATATCTACTGCCCAGCAAGAACTTACAGTGAGCCTGCAATGTGTATACAGTATACACATTGCTGGCTCACTTAACCCCTTGCTGAGCTGTGCGCTATGCGCAAGCCCAGCAAGGGAAGAGTTAACTTACACTGCTGGACAGTGTAGGTTAACCCTTTGGGCGGTATACACTATATACAGCTATCTATAGATAGCTGTATACAGTGTATACACAAGACGAAGTCCAGCTTACTTCCCTCAAGTCCCGGGCCGGGTTCGTGTAGCTCCGCCCCCTAGTGATGACGTCATTAGGGGGCGGAGCTACAGAAGGGAACAAGGCTAGTTAATCTGAAGCTCTGTTCACATTGTACGTTTTGTATAATGTGAACAGACCCTCCTGGCAGTGTCTACCCAGACAGGGAGACTCCAGCTGTTGCTAAACTACAACTCCCAGCATGCCCAGACAGCCAATGGCTGTCTGGGCATGCTGGGAGTTGTAGTTTTGCACCAATTGGTGGCTCCCTGTTTCGGTAGACATTGCATCATGGGTGCTCTCCCCAGCGGACAGTGCCAAAAATGTCATAACCAATTTTTTGTGTTTTTTTCTTCTCGTTTCAGATCCGTGTATGCAGAGGATTACTGCGGATTCCATGGATTACGGCGGATTATTTATTTTTTCCTTTAATAAAATGGTTAACGAGGGCTGTGGGGGAGTGTTTTTTTTAAATAAAATAATTTTTCCAATGTGTTGTGTTTTTTTTTTTTTTTTTTTTATTGAATTTTCAGGGTTAGTAGTGGAAGCTGTCTTATTGACAGAATCCATTACTAGGCCAGGGCTTAGTGCTAGCCCCAAAAACAGCTAGCGCTAACCCCCAATTATTACCCCGGTACCCACCGCCACAGGGGTGCCGGGAAGAGCCGGTACCAACAGGCCCGGAGCGTCAAAATGGCGCTCCTGGGCCTAGGCGGTAACAGGCTGGCGTTATTTAGGCTGGGGAGGGCCAGTAACAATGGTCCTCGCCCACCCTGGTAACGTCAGGCTGTTGCTGTTTGGTTGGTATTGTGCTGAGAATGAAAATACGGGGAACCCTATGCGTTTTTTTTTTTATTTTTAATTTAAATAAAAAAAAAAAACGCATAGGGTTCCCCGTATTTTCATTCTCAGCACAATACCAACCAAACAGCAACAGCCTGACGTTACCAGGGTGGGCGAGGACCATTGTTACTGGCCCTCCCCAGCCTAAAAAACGCCAGCCTGTTACCGCCTAGGCCCAGGAGCGCCATTTTTGACGCTCCGGGCCTGTTGGTACCGGCTCTTCCCGGCACCCCTGTGGCGGTGGGTACCGGGGTAATAATTGGGGGTTAGCGCTAGCTGTTTTTGGGGCTAGCACTAAGCCCTGGCCTAGTAATGGATTCCGTCAATAAGACAGCTTCCGCTACTAACCCTAAAAATTCAATAAAAATTAAAAAAAACACAACACATTGGAAAAATTATTTTATTTAAAAAAACACTCCCCCACAGCCCTCGTTAACCATTTTATTAAAGGAAAAAATAAATAATCCGCCGTAATCCATGGAATCCGCAGTAATCCTCTGCATACACGGATCTGAAAAGAGAAGAAAAAAAAAACACAAAAAATTGGTTATGACATTTTTGGCGCTGTCCGCTGGGGATAGCACCCATGATGCAATGTCTACCCAAACAGGGAGCCACCAATTGGTGCAAAACTACAACTCCCAGCATGCCCAGACAGCCTTTGGCTGTCTGGGCATGCTGAGAGTTGTAGTTTAGCAACAGCTGGAGTCTCCCTGTCTGGGTAGACACTGCCAGAAGGGTCTGTTCACATTATACAAAACGTACAATGTGAACAGAGCTTCAGATTAACTAGCCTTGTTCCCTTCTGTAGCTCCGCCCCAATGACGTCATCACTAGGGGGCGGAGCTACACGAACCCGGCCCGGGACTCCAGGGAAGTAAGCTGGACTTCGTCTTGTGTATACACTGTATACAGCTATCTATAGATAGCTGTATAAAGTGTATACCGCCCAAAGGGTTAGCCTACACTGTCCAGCAGTGTAAGTTAACTCTTCCCTTGCTGGGCTTGCGCATAGCGCACAGCTCAGCAAGGGGTTAAGTGAGGCAGCAATGTGTATACTGTATACACATTGCAGGCTCACTGTAAGTTCTTGCTGGGCAGTAGATATACGATGTATACCTACGGCTCAGCGTCAGCTGTTCTCCTGGCTCTGTAGCCCTGAGAACAGCTGATCCCGACATTCACATAAGGACGATCGCAGCGGGTGTCAGGAGGAGTGACATCCCTGGGATCTGTCCCTTACTGCAGGTACTAATACTCCCAACATGGAGAACACTCTGCTCCATGCTGGGAGCTGTAGTACCTGCATTAATAGACATATGGCAGCCAGTGTAACTTATGACACCCGCTGCGATCTGTCTATTAATACAGGTACTACAGCTCCCAGCATGGAGCAGAGTGTACTCCATGTTGGGAGTGGTAGTACTTGTAGTAAAGGGAAGATCACTGCGGGTATCACTCCTGACACCCGCTGTGATGCTCCTGTATAATGTATGAATGCGGTGGCCGCTCTTCTATGGTCCCCTGCACGGCCGTATATATACACATATTCCTATTTCTCACAGAGAGCTGTGATTGGCTGGAACCATCTGGCCAATCACAGCTCTGCGGGAAATATGAATATGTGTATATATACGTGAGTGCAGGGGACCATAGAAGAGCAGCCGCCGCATCTATACATTATACAAGAGGATCACAAGGGACCCCTGCGATCTGTCAATTAGTACAGGTAACTACTACTCCCATCATGGAAGAGTGTGTTCCATGCTGGGAGTAGTAGTACTACCTAAAAAATGTTTTAAGAAAAAGTGAAAAACACGCACACATACCCGCTTTACCCGCTCACATAAATTGATCCCTGTTTAAAAATGAATAAACATTTCATAATAAAAAAGATACAGTTCGTTAGATACAATTTTTTCCATCACCACTGTATCTTTTTTATTATGATTTTTTTGTGATACCCTGCGAAATTTTAATAAAAAAGGTATCTCCATAATTTATTAGGATCGCTAAAGTCCAAAAAAAGACTAAAAAGATTTACCGAATGTACCCGAATACCGAATGTATCCGAAAAAAAACAACCCGAATACCCGAATACCGAATGTATCCAAAAAATCTAAACCGAAAATATTGCCGAACCAAAATTTTTTTCCAAAACGAAAAAACGAAACAAAATTAAACGAAATTTTTTCTAGTGCACAAGTCTAAATATCATTGTTATAATGTGTTGGTGAAATAGCTAATGTTTCAGTTAAAGTGTTCTGTGATTGTTCGAGAGAAACAACACTTTGACTTGACTCTTCCCAAACACCAGGTAAGGTAACACCAGATGATGTAGATGCGATTTCATCATCCGTTGTTAATTTTTCCTCTGGCATTTCTTCGTGGGCCAAATGTGGACTACAAATTAGAAACTGATTTTCCAAATTAGGATTGGAGACTGGACCTGCAACAGACCCTTGTGGTGTTTCTGTAACTGTAATATTTTCCTTCATGATGTAATGTTGGACAAACAATTTGATATTGCTATCCAAACTTTTATAGAGATTGTGAAATTACTTTAAGATTAGCTTGTGTCCGCTCTGTGTAATCATTCAGAAATGAAGCTTGGGCAGGAGTAAAACCTATATCGTCCCTAACATTTGAATCCGGTGGATTAGCAGTTGGTTGGTTGTCTAGCATGTTATGTTCATTTTCTGTTTCTTCTATGTTCGCTAGTGTTGTATCTTCTGCATGTGATGGTTGGCTTTCAATTTCCTGGGCTACAATCAAAAAATAGGACATTTTTTATACATAATTGAACATTACAAGCATTTTTTCTTTGTTCTTAAAAATTCAATCAAGTATAAATATCAATATATATTTTTGAATTTTTTGTTTTGAATTTACTTTCCTTAAAGGGGTACTCTAGTGTGAAACTTTAATTTTCCAATCAGCTAGTGCCGGAAAGTTTCACATATTAATAATTTTTTGCAATTTAAAACACATATTTCTTACAGTACTTATCAACTGCTGTATGCTCCGGAGGAAGCTTTCTTTCTTTCCGGAGTTATTTTTAGTCTGACCACAAGGCTCTGTGCTGACACCTCTGTCCATATCAGGAACTGTACAAATCAAGAGAGGTTTGATAAGTGGATATGCTAGTACTCTGGCCAGTTCCTGACATGGACAAAGGTATATGCATAGAGTACTGTGGTCAGACTGGAAAGAACTCTAGAAATATATTTAATTTCTTGTTGAGATTTTTACATAGAAGTAATTTTCAAAGATGTTTAACTTTCTGGCACCAGTTGATTTTTCTAAAAAAGGTTTTGCAGTGGAGTACTCCTTTAACATATATTATATGATTTACAATGGTTTTTTATTACACATTTTTAATTTAGTTATTAAAATGTAATAAAATAGTGACTTTTTTATATGTCAAAAAGTAACCAATTTATAGTATGTATTTGTTTTCTTAGATTTGAACTAGCCTGGTTTTTGTTTTTTTTGTTAACATAATTTGCGTTACCTATTCAAGTATGGCTAAAATTTGAAAGGATTTGATGGATTGTAGTAATTTTTTTTTGCCAAGGAATGAAAAGCTTCCAAAAGTGCAGAGGTTAAATTTTTTATTTTTTTTTATTTACACAATTTTTTTTTTTTCCGGTTTAGGAGTGTAAGCCGGTCTTATGGACAAGAACCATTACTAACCCAGGGCTTAGTGCTATCCTCCAAAACATCTAGTGCTAAACCACAATTATTATCCCGGTAACCCATGCCACAGGTGTGCCGGGAAGAGCCGTTACCAACTGGGACGGAGTCCAAAAAATGAAGCTCCAGGGCCAAGACAGTACCAGTTTGGTGTTATATTGGCTGGGGAGGGACATTAACAGTGGTTCTCGGCCACCCTGGTAACTTCAATATATTGCGGTTTTTCGAATATTGTGCTGCAAAAGAAAATACGGGGAACACTATACTTATTTAGTTTTATTCTTAAAACATGTTTACAAATACAACATAGTGTTCCCCGCATTTTCATTAGAAGCCACTATACCAACCAAACAGCAACAGCCTGACGTTTTCAGGGTGTGCAAGAACCATTGTTACTGGCCTTCCCCAGCCAAAATAACGCCAGCCTGTTATGAGCTAGGCCCAGGAGTGTCATTTTAGACGCTCCGGCCCTGTTGGTACCGACTATTCCTGGCACCCCTGTGGCTTTGGTTACCGTGGTTATAATTGTTTAGCACTAACTGTTTTTGGCCCAAGCACTAAGCCCTGTCTTTGTAATTTATTTTGTCAATTGTAACGGCTGCCACTTATAAGCCTGACCTTTTTTTATTTCAAAACCAATTTTTACGAAAAACTTGCTTTATTTTTGCAAAACTTTCTCCCACAGCCCTTGTTAACAGCTCTCTAACTTGAAAAAACATTAATTGATCGCATCCGCCTGAAAGATCTGCATTCTTGGCTAAGAAACGTGAAGATAAAAAAAAATGATGAAGACATTGTGTGCGCTGTCCACTTGGGAGAGCACCCATGATGCAATGTCTAACCAAACAGGGAGCCACCAATTGGTGCCAAACTCCAACTGCAAGCATGCCCAGACAGCCTTTGTCTGTCTGGCCATGCTGGGAGTTGTAGTTCAACAACAGCTTGAGTCTCCCTGTCTGGGTAGACACTGACAGAAAGGTCTGTTCATATTATACCAAACGGACAATGTGAACAGAGCTTCTGATTTACTAGCCTGGTTCCCTTCATTAGCTCTGCCCCCTAATATTGTCATCACTAGTGGACGAAGCTACCCAGACCGCCGTGGACAGGGAGCGAGAAAGGTAAGTGCACCTCGTCTTCTTTACACACTAGATACACCTATCTTGAAATTGCTGGAAATACTGTATACTGCCTAAAAGGCTCTAGGAGCAGGGAGTGCTATCAGTATAATGACAGGCTTCCTGGCTCCTGTCTAGTATATATGGGTACACTATGCACCCCTGTATACTATACTGCCGGGAAGGCGAGTAGTGAGGCTGTACATCCATCCTCATCTCATTACACTCTGTGGACCGGGTGCTCAGCATCCGACCCACAGAGTGGTACCTGAAGTCAGTGAGGAAACTGGCACAGGGGACAAAACAGGCTGTTTCAACATACCAGGGAAAAGGCTTTAATCTTAGCAATGAAAAAATGCAGACATGGAAGGAAAATTTTTGGCAATCTTAAATGCAGATTTTGCATGATTTTTTTCTGTGTTGAAAAAAAAACCAGTGGAGTCCTAGCCTTATGGGTAATTTTCCCAAAAATGTAAGATTTGACAAAGCAGTACATATAACAGTCTTTATAAAACAGATGAATAATTTGTGTGATTGGGTGCTTATAAATACAAATTAATATTTAAATTTGTATCAATTTAAGATATTCAAATTACCTCTCCGTTCCTGTGCCAACGCCATGAGGTCAAGATTCCCAACTCCAGCTATCTGCTCGGTAGAGTATGTGGATTTAATTAATTCTTCAATGGTTGAAAAATGTATTTCTTCAGGTGGTCCACCACTAGTTCTTCTTCTTTGCTGATTTAGCCTGCCCATTTTTTTTTTAACCAAACTGCGTAGATCGGTAAATATTTTTTTAATCTCCTTTAGGGTTCGGCAATTTACTCCCACAGCATTTGCGGCCAAAAGTATTCTATCCCATATAGCATTGCGAACACTATAGGTATTACATGGTGATTTATCAATAAACAATTGATGGTAGTGTGGGACAACCTGTTTAAAACAAAGAGATAATAGGAGAAAAAATTTATTTTAATCGTGTTAGAAAACATGAATATTAGATGTGACCTTGATGATGTCAGTAATATGCCATTTTGTAATTTTTAAAATGTATAAATTATTTTTTCCTGCAGGTTCCTAATAATTTGAAAAATAAATGTTGGCCTTTGGAAACTTCCAAACAGCAATAATCACTTACACATTGCCCATTCACCATTCCATCAGTAATCCTCCAAAAATAATTCTTGGGAAAATTTACATAATTAATCCTGAAATAACATTAACAGAAAGAACTTTCACACATTCCCATTCCTTAAAAGCTTAAACTGTATTCTTGTTTCATGTCTTAAAAAAAAGAGGACTACATTTTTTTGTCTTTAATGTACCTTATCCACCATTCAAATATTTTTTTTTTTTGTTTAAATACGTGTCTCTTATTTGAGGATGCCGGATCGGCAAGTCACATCAACTCTTAACTTACTTTGTGGTTGTAGTAAAATATTCATGGGCATGGACGCTTTCGTTATGTCAGGGGTATGTGTGTGTCATGACGTATGCTACTGGTAAAGTGCCATTGTTTTGGCAAAGGTTCCATAGAATAGAAATTCAAGAGAATTGAAACACAGAATGTGATTTGAAAGTTTGGGTTTAGCAACTAGGGTACCTCCAGCTGTTGCAAAACTAGAGGTCACAGCACATACAGTATGTCAGTGAATGTTGGTAGAAGTATTTTGGCAACAGGTGGAGTTACCCTAGTTGTGAATCAATGATTTAGGTAACAAAATAGTTTTCCCAAAATCTGTGTCTCCAGATGTTGCCAAACTGCCCAAATCAGCATGCATTCACAGTCTAAAGGGCTTGTAGGTAGTTGTATTTTTGCAACAGCTGGAGACACACTGATACAACTACAAGCAGGCCCTTTTTATTTGCATGATACAAGTTTTGGATAATCAACAGCAGCCAGAGAACAGTACTCACCTCCTGCTATATCCTGCACACAGTCCGCCTACACTTCTTCCACCTAGCCTGCTGCTCCTGTTGCCAACCAAGATCCAAAGGGCACCCCCGCCTGACAAAGGCAAGGTAGGAGACCCCCGTCAGCAACAATCTCCCCCATCCTTGCCCAATTGATTGACAATCTTGAGGTTAGTGATTGGTTAATTGTTACAACCAATCAATCACGTGATTGTGAGGCGGCACACGTGACACCTCACTCCTGCTGGGTAAGGGTGAATTTGGGTTTTTCAGACTGACCCATTTTACCTAGGTCACCAGGGACCAAAATCTAAATGGACCAAAGATTTTCGCATATTGTCAACCGGGGTGGGTGGGGGGAAGAGGAACCCACCAGGGGTTTGCAAGATGTAGACTGATGATAGATATCATCATTCACCACAATCTGGAGCACAGCAGGCAAGCAGCGGGGACAACATGAATTCCGACTGGCAAATCCATAAGCCCTCAGCCATGAAGGACTATAAAACGTGGGCGTATGGATACGCCCTGCATCAATTCTTTATATTAAGAAGAAATTACAGAAATAACATTAAAGGAAGTAAATATATTATGGAAATGTATATAGCCAAGGTTAAATGATCTTTAAGCATTACATTAAGAACATACAGATTAATATTCCTACCTCTTCTACTAAAACTCGCGTTTCCTGTTCTGAATTTTTTTTTTCTTAACATAGCCACTACGTTTCCTTTTCTGTCCAGAAGATTCCTGAGAGGGTTCTAGTACATTGGCATTATCCTCTGCTGGCCCTGAGCCACTATTGTTATTATTAGACATTTCTAGATGTTAAATGAAGAATAAGGACATTGGTATAATTGATGTGTTATAATTGTGAGATTAAAACTCTACATAATGAAGAAAAATAAACTAAAACTAATAACGAGGACACATTTACTGTTTAGGTGCAGATACGCTGCAGACAAAGCTCCTACTAAATAGAGCTGCGGTGTAAATTTATACTCTGAGGAGAATTCTAAATTTAAACCCAATTCAAGAAAGTAGCTGCGCAAGAATGATAAATTTAACGCAGCTGCACCAAATTTACACAACAGGCAGAGGGGTAAAAAACTTCTATTATACACTGGAAATGATACATGTCCCCCTTTGTGTGTATTGGAACTAAACCAAAAAGGGAGGAAAAAAAGAAAATTGCACATAATGTCACCAGACTACAAAAATGGTCTGGACAAAATTATTGGTACCCTTTCAAAATTGTGGACAAATAAGATTGTTTCAAGTATGTGATGCTCCTTTAAACTCACCTGGGGCAAGTAGCAGGTGTGGGCAATATAAAAAGCAGACCTGAAAGCAGATAAAAAGGAAAGCAGTTCACTTAGTCTTTGCATTGTGTGTCTGTATGTGCCACACTTAGCATGGACAACAGAAAGAGGAGAAGAGAACTGTCTGAGGACTTGAGAACCAAAATTGTGGAAAAATATCAACAATCTCAAGGTTACAAGTCCATCTCCAGAGATCTAGATTTGCCTTTATCTACAGTGCGCAACATTATCAAGAAGTTTGCAACCCATGGCACTGTAGCTAATCTCCCTGGGCATGGATGGAAGAGAAAAATTTATTAACCCCTTCCCGCTATAGGACGTATGCATACGTCCAATCATCCGACACGTTCGCGCAATTTGACGTATGCATACGTCATAGCGATCTCCTGTACTGCCACGGGCAGCGCAGGAGATCGGCGATGGGAACCGGCTGTCAATCACAGCTGGAGTCCCGCCGCAGCTGCCGTTCCCGGCAGTATTAACCCCATAAATGCCGTGATCTTGACAGGGGGAGTGCTCTCCCCTTGTTCTCCAGCGGCGGCACCGTGATACAATTGTGGGTCGCCGTTGGTTGATATGGCAGCAGGAGGTCAGATCATGACCTCCTGTATGCCTGCTACGGAAGCCTGTGAAATCCAGCCAGAGGCTGGATCGCACAGGCTGTAGTGTCTGCAGCTCATCAGTTTATACTGTGCTGCAGTACAAATGTATTGCAGCATAGAATAACCTGTAAAAAATAAAACAAATAGTTCTTCAATAAAAGTATGAAGTGTAAAAAATAAATAAAAAAATGCCCCTTTCCCAATAAAAGCCCTGTTTTATCACCAAAAAAGATCAAAAACACAAATCATATACACAATAGGTATTAACATGTCCGTAATGACGTGTACTATAAAATTATAATGTAAATGATCCCACACGGTGAACGCCGTGAAAAAAAAACATACAAAAAAACGCAAAATTCACTAAGTTTAGTACAAATGGCGGAATAAAAAAGATCAAAAGGTAGTTCATAGCACAAAAATGATACCAATAAAAAGTACAGCTCATTCCGCAAAAAATAAGCCCTTACTCAATGGCGTCGGACAAAAAATAAAGTTACGGCTGTTGGAAAATGAATGGCAGAAAAATAATTTTGCTCAGAAAAGGAAAAAGAACATAAAAAGCTATATAAAATGGGTATCGTCATAATCATACTGAACCACAGAATAAATATAACATCACTTTTACCGCACAGTGTACATCATAAATTTTTTTTATAAAAAATGCCAGAAATTTTCCAGTTTTTCATAATATTTTGAAGTTTTTCATGTGTCAACAAAAAGGCACCAGTTATATAAAGTACAATATGTCACGAAAAAACAAATCTCAGAATCTATCAATTCTAAAGTTATTACCATTTAAAGAGATACATGTCAAATAAAAAAAAAAAAAAAGAGCCTGGTCATAGAGGAAAAAAATGGGTCGGTCCTTAAGGGGTTAAAGGTGTCAACGCAGGATAGTCCGGATGGTGGATAAGCAGCCCTAAACAAGTTCCAAAGATATTCAAGCTGTCCTGCAGGCTCAGGGAGCATCAGTGTCAGCGTGAACTATCTGTCAACATTTAAATGAAATGAAACGCTATGGCAGGAGACCCCACTGCTGACACAGAGACATAAAAAAGCAAGACTGCATTTTGCCAAAATGAACTTGAGTACGCCAAAATCCTGCTGGGAAAACGCCTTGTGGACAGATGAGACCAAGATAGATCTTTCTGGCAAAGTACATCATTCTACTATTTACCAAAAACAGAATGAGGCCTACAAAGAAAAGAACACAGTACCTACAGTGAAATATGGTGGAGGTTCAATGATGTTTTGGGGTTGTTTTGCTGCCTCTGGCACTGGGTGCCTTGAATGTGTACAAGGCATCATGAAATCTGAGGATTACCAACGGATCTTGGGTCGCACTGTACAGCCCAGTTTCAGAAAGATGGGTTTGCATCCGAGATATCGGGTCTTACAGCAGGACAATGGGAGACATGTATTAACCCCTTAAGGACCCAGCCCAAATATACCTTAACAACCCGGCCATTTTTTGAACATCTGACCACTGTCACTTCAAGCATTAATAACTCTGGGATGCTTTTACCTTTCATTCTGATTCCTAGATAGTTTTTTCGTGACATATTCTACTTCATGTTAGTGGTAAAATTTTGTCGATACTTGCATCATTTCTTGGTGAAAAATTCCAAAATTTGATGAAAAAAATTGAAAATTTAGCATTTTTTTTTACTTTGAAGCTCTCTGCTTATAAGGAAAATGGATATTCCAAATAAATTATACATTGATTCACATATACAATATGTCTACTTTATGTTTGCATCATAAAATTGACGTGTTTTTACTTTTGGAAGACATCAGAGGGCTTCAAAGTTCAGCAGCAATTTTCCAATTTTTCACAACATTTTCAAAATCGGAATTTTTCAGGGACCAGTTCAGTTTTGAAGTGGATTTGAAAGGCCTTCATATTAGAAATACCCCACAAATGACCCCATTATAAAAACTGCACCCCTCAAAGTATTCAAAATGACATTCAGTAAGTGTGTTAACCCTTTAGGTGTTTCACAGGAATAGCAGCAAAGTGAAGGAGAAAATTCAAAATCTTCATTTTTTACACTCGCATGTTCTTGTAGACCCAGTTTTTGAATTTTTACAAGGGGTAATAGATGAAAAATCCCCCCAAAATTTGTAACCCAATTTCTCTCGAGTAAGGAAATACCTCATATGTGTATGTCAAGTGTTCGGCGGGTGCACTAGAGGGCTCCGAAGGGAAGGAGCGACAATGGGATTTTGGAGAGGGAATTTTGCTGAAATGGTTTTTGGGGGGCATGTCACATTTAGGAAGCCCCTATGGTGCCAGAACAGCAGAAAACCCCGACATGGCATACCATTTTGGAAACTAGACCCCTCAAGGCACGTAACAAGGGGTCCAGTGAGCCTTAACACCCCACATATGTTTGACGACTTTTCGTTAAAGTCGGATGTGTAAATGAAAAACATTTTTTTTTCACTAAAGTGCAGTTTTCCCCCAAATTTACCATTTTTACAAAGGGTAATGGGAGAAAATGCCCCCCCAAATTTGTAACCCCATCTCTTCTGAGCATGGATATACCCCATGTTAGGACGTAAAATGCTTTGCGGGCGAACTACAATGCTCAGAAGAGAAGGAGTCACATTTGGCTTTTTGAAAGCAACTTTTGCTGAAATGTTTTTTTGGGGGCATGTCTCATTTAGGAAGCCCCTGTGGTGCCAGAACAGCAAAAAATACCCACATGGCATACTCTTTTGGAAACTACACCCCTCAAGGAACTTAACAAGGGGTCCGCTGAGCCTTAACACCCCACAGGTGTTTGACGACTTTTCGTAAAAGTTGGATGTGTAAATGAAATTTTTTTAGTTTTTTTACTAAAATGCAGTTTTTCCCCTAAATTTTACATTTTTACAAGGGGTAATAGGAGAAAATGACCCCCAAAATTTGTAACCCCACTTCTTCTGAGTATGGAAATACCCCATGTTAGGACGTAAAATGCTCTGCTGGCGAACTACAATGCTCAGAAGAGGAGGAGCGCCATTGAGCTTTTGGAAAGAGAATTAGTTTAGAATGGTAGTCAGGGGCCATGTGCGTTTACAAAGCCCCCCGTGGTGCCAGAACAGTGGGCCCCCCACATGTGACCCCATTTTGGAAACTACACCCCTCACAGAATTTAATAAGGGGTGCAGTGAGTATTTACACCCCACAGATCTTTTGAACAGTGGGCTGTGCAAATGAAAAATTTTATTTTTCATTTTTACGGACCACTGTTCCAAAAATCTGTCAGACACCTGTGGGGAGTAAATTCTCAATGTACCCCTTATTACATTACGTGAGGGGTGTAGTTTCCAAAATGGGGTCACATGTGTCGGGAGTCCATTGTTCTGGCACTATGGGGGCTTTGTAAACACATGTGGCCTTCAATTCCGGACTAATTTTCTCTACAAAATCCCAATGGCGCTCCTTCTCTTCTGAGCATTGTAGTTCGCCCGCAGAGGACTTTAAATTTACATATGGGGTATGTTCTTACTCAGATGAGACTCAGAGATGGGGTTACAAATTTGGGGGGGCTTTTTTCCTATTTTCCCTTGTGAAAATGAAAAATTTAGGGTAGCACCAGCATTTTAGTGAAAAAATATTTTTTTAATTTTCCCATCCAACTTTAATGAAAATTCGTCAAACACCTGTGGGGTGTTCAGGCTCACTATACCCCTTGTCACATTCGGTGAGGGGTGTAGTTTTCCAAATGGGGTCACATGTGGGTATTTATTTATTTTTTTTTTTTGAGTTTTCCCATGTAAATTTGTGGAGTGTTCTGGCTCACTATACTCCTTGTTACATTCCGTGAGGGGTGTCTTTTCCATAAAGACGGTCACATGTGTTTTTATTTTTTGGGGTTTATGTCAGAAACGCTGTAAAATCAGCCACCCCTGTGCAAATCACCAATTTAGGCCTCAAATGTACATGGTGCGCTCTCACTCCTGAGCCTTGTTGTGTGCCCGCAGAGCATTTTACACCCACATCTGGGGTATTTCCGTACTCAGGAGAAATTGCGTTACAAATTTGGGGGGTCTTTTTTTCCTTTTACCGCTTGTGGAATGGGGCAACACCAGCATGTTAGAGTAAATTTTTTTACACTAACAGGCTGGTGTAGCCCCCAACTTTTCCTTTTCACAAGCAGTAAAAGGAAAAAAAAGACCCCCAAAATTTGTAGTGCAATTTCTCCCGAGTACGGCGATACCCCATATATGGCCCTAAACTGTTTCCTTGAAATACGACAGGGCTCCGAAGTAAGAGAGCACCATGCGCATTTGAGGACTAAATTAGGGATTGCATAGGGGTGGACATAGGGGTATTCTAGGCCAGTGATTCCCAAACAGGGTGCCTCCAGCTGTTGCTAAACTCCCAGCATGCCTGGACAGTCAGTGGCTGTCCAGAAATGCTGGGAGTTGTTGTTTTGCAACAGCTGGAGGCTCCGTTTTGGAAACCCTGCCGTACAAGACGTTTTAAATTGTTTATTGGGGGGGGGGGACAGTGTAAGGGGTGTATATGTAGTGTTTTACCCTTTATTATGTGTTTGTGTAGTGTTTTTAGGGTACGTTCACACTAGCGTGTTACCGTGAATTTCCCGCTAGGAGTTTGCGCTGCGGCGAAAAATTTGCTGCAGCCCAAACTTGAAGCAGGAAATTTACTGTAAACCTGCCAGTGTGAATGTACCCTGTACGTTCACATGGGGGGGGGGGGGGGGGGGGGGGCAAACCTCCAGCTTTTTCAAAACTACAACACCCAGCATGTACTGACAGACCGTGCATGCTGGGAGTTGTACTTTTGCAACAGCTGGAGACACACTGGTTGGAAAACCTTCAGTTAGGTTCTGTTACCTAACTCAATATTTTCCAACCAGTGTGCCTCCAGCTGTTGCAAAACTACAACTCCCAGCATGTACTAATCACCGAAGGGCATGCTGGGAGATGTAGTTATGCAACAGCTGGAGGTACCCAACTACAACTCCCAGCATGCCGAGACAGCCGTTTGCTTTCTGGGCATGCTGGGAATTGCAGTTTTGCAACATCTGGAGAGCTACAGTTTTTAGACCACTGCACAGTGATCTCCAAACTGTGGACCTCCAGATGTTGCAAAACTACAACTCCCAGCATGCCCAGACAACAAACAGCTATGTGGGCATGCAAGGAGTTGTAGTTTTGCAACATCTGGAGGGATATAGTTTAGAGACCACTGTATAGTGGTCTCAAACTGCAGCCCTCCAGCTGTTGCAAAACTACATATTCCAGCATGCCCAAACAGCTGTCTGGGCATGCTGGGAGTTGTAGTTTTGCAACATCTGGAGGGCTACAGTTAGGGACCACGGTCTCAGACTGTAGCCCTCCAGATCAACTTACCGGCTTCCGTAGGATCCCGGCAGCCGTCCTCTTCAGACGCACGTGACGCCGCCCGCCGATCAACATCTCCTCAGCCTCCGGATCGGTAAGTGGACGTCGGCGCCTGGTCCCTTTCGGTTCCCCGTTCTGCCCCGCCTATTGTGGGTGGGCAGGACGGGGAAAACGAAAGTTAACCCCCCCGCCCCCGGTCTGCTATTGGTCGTCGCCTCTGACTATCAATAGCAGACCAATAGCAGGGATAGGAGGGGTGGCAACCCTGCCACCTCACTCCTATGCCTACAGGGGGATCGTGGGTGTCTTAGACAACCGCGATCCCCCTTCTATTCCGGGTCACCGGGTCACAATAGACCCGTAATCGGCGCAAATCGCAAGTGTGAATTCACTTGCGATTTGCGCCGATCGCCGACGGGGGATTAGTGTCTGATGACCCCCCTGGGCATTTGCACGGGGTGCCTGCTGATTGATATCAGCAGTCACCCCGGCCCGGTCCCCGCCCGGCGCGGACCGAAATTCCCACGGGCGTATGAATACGCCCTGGGTCCTTAAGTACCAGGACGTCAAGGCGTATCCATACGCCCTAGGTCCTTAAGTGGTCAAAGAATTTACACCGTTTTTGTGTGTAAATTATTGCGCAAAATTTTGTGCAAGCTGTTTTTTGCGTCTCTTTTTTTGCGTTCATTCTGATAGAGCATTTCCTCCTGATGTTGCAATATGGGGTACCTTGGAGTGACATCTATAGTATGCAAGGATTTAATAACTGCGTACTTTCCTTTACACACAAAAATTTTCCGCAAGTACCTTTTTTTGAACGCAAATATAAGCCATCTTGGACTGCACTTAGCGAGATGCTCTAAATCATCGGTCATTTCTCAGAGCGGATTGTGGAGATTACTCTGCTTCTGCCACCAGTCAGATTATCTCTGTGATACTTAAAATCTTTCCATGTACCTTTTAATAACAATGAAATGATTATGGACACTTGTGATCACCCGTTCACCCGCAGTCTAACCTGATACACCCGGTCATAGTGCGGGTGAAATACTTCCCGACACAGATCAGACTTCACACTGTGTAAAATTCAAACTTCCCACTCTTCTTGATGAGTGCAGGAGATTCCACCTGTGTAATGTAACTACGGTGACCACAGCTAAGAATATACCACTGTAATGTGCAGGGAGGGAGAAGGAGGTACAGCTGTGTGTATGTAGCAGGGCTGAGTATGTTGTGTGTGTATGTAGCAGAGCTGAGTATGTTGTGTGTGTGAATGTAGCAGAGCTGAGTATGTTGTGTGTGTGAATGTAGCAGAGCTGAGTATGTTGTGTGTGTGAATGTAGCAGAGCTGAGTATCTTGTGTGTGTGTGAATGTAGCAGGGCTGAGTATCTTGTGTGTGTGTGTGTGTGAATGTAGCAGAGCTGAGTATGTTGTGTGTGTGTGTGTGAATGTAGCAGTGCTGAGTATGTTGCATGTGTGAATGTAGCAGAACTGAGTATGTTGCGTGTGTGAATGTAGCAAAGCTGAGTATGTTGTGTGTGTATGTAGCAGAGCTGTGTATGTTATGTGTGTATGTAGCAGAGGTGAGTGTGTTGTGTGTGTATGTAGCAGAGTTGAGTGGGTGAATGTGTGTATGTAGCAGAGCTGAGCGTGATCAGGTGTATGTAGCAGAGCTGAGTGTGATCAGGTGTATGTAGCAGAGCTGAGTGTGTGCATGGTCAAGTTTACATATAATCATATGCATACCCATGTCGCACACTAATTTCTGCTACCAGAGTGCCTCCAGCTTTTGCAAAACTACAACTCCCAGCATGCCAAGTTTTGCAACACTTGGTAAACATAGATATAGAGGTAAGGGGACAGATTGTTCAGCAAAATTACATATTTTTTAAACCCAGACATTCTGGGGGAGATTCACAAAAACGACTGTAATTTCTGTTCCAGCGATATTCTTCACACCTTTATTTTTTTCTCCTCATATTTGAAAGGTCTCCTTTGCTGCTTTTAAAATATGCAAAAATTCATTTATGGACCACTTTTTTTTGTGCCAAATTGTCGATTGCACCAACTTGTGCCAAATTGTCGATTGCACCAACTTTTACATCCAAGAAAATTCTGACCGAAACATCTCACAAAATATTCCATGGTTACTAGTGCCTAGACAAGCGATAACTGTATAAATAAAACATTTCTGAGCTTAAATGTGATTGCAGGTGCAGAGACCAAGAAAAAAAAAAAAAAAATTGTATATTTAAATTTTTTTTATTATAATTACTTACATAACACCTCCCCCCCCCCCCACAAAAAAAAAAAAAAAAACACAAAACAATAAAACTGCAACCATTTGGCTGTGATTTCTACACTATCAAAAAGCTGGTGTGAAATTTTTGATGTAAACTGGACTCTCACCCCACGTATAAATATCAAGTAAAGCAGAAATATACGTGGACACGCCCACTTTTACAAATCTGACGTGAACAGTGTAAACTGCGGCACAAAGCTCTTTAACCTCTTAAGGACCCAGGGCGTATGGATACGCCCTCACACCCTGGGCCTTAAGGACCCAGGGCGTATCCATACACCCTGGCGTTTTCCGGTCTCTGCCGCGCGCCGGGCAGAGATCGGAACCGGATGCCTGCTGAAATGCTTCAGCAGGCATCCAGGGCAAACGCCGAGGGGGGCAATGTGGGCCTTGCGATCTGCGGCGATATCGGGCTGATCGGGTCTCTGGGACCCAGCCGCCCGGTAATTTCGCATGGACCCGGCTGTCACAGACAGCCAGGACCATGCTGAAGTATAGGAGCGAGGTGGCAAGCCTGCCACCTCCTCCTATTCCCTGCGATCCATGCCCTTACTGTGCAGGCATGCCGGGAGTTGTAGTTCTGTAACATCTGGCCCTTCAGATGTTGCAGAACTACAACTCCCAGCATGCCTGGACAGTAAGGGCATACTGGGACTTGTAGTTTTTCAACATCTGGAAGGGCACAGATTGGGAACCACTGTATTAGTGGTCTGCAAACTGTTGTCCTCCAGGTGTTGCAAAACTACAACTCCAAGCATGCTGGGAGTTGTAGTTCGGCAACATCTGGCTCTAAAGATGTTGCCGAACTAACACTTCCAGCATGCCTGAGAATGTTTGGGAGTAGTGGTTTTGCAACAACTGGAGGCACACTGGTTGGGAAACATTGTCTGTTTCCTAACTCCGTGTTTCCCAACCCGTGTGCCTCCAGCTGTTGCAAAACTATAACTACCAGCATGCACTGATAGACTGTGCATGCTGGGAGTTGTAGTCTTGCAACAGCTGGAGGTCCCCCCCTCCCCTGTGAATGTACAGGGTACATTCACATGGGCAGGGGCTTACAGTGAGTATCAGGCTGCAAGTTTGCGATGCAGCAAATTTTGCGCGGCAGCTAAAACTCGCAGTGGGAAACTGGCTGTAACCCCCCGCCCATGTAACTGTACCCTAAAAACACTACACTACACTACACTACACTAACACAAAATAAAATAAAAATTAAAAAACACTACATATACACATACCCCTACACAGCCCCCCTCCCCAATAAAAATGAAAAACGTCTGGTACGCCACTGTTTCCAAAATGGAGCCTCCAGCTGTTGCAAAACAACAACTCCCAGTATTGCTGGACAGCCGTTGACTGTCCAGGCATGCTGGGAGTTTTGCAACAGCTGGAGGCACCCTGTTTGGGAATCTCTGGCGTAGAATACCCCTATGTCCACCCCTATGCAAATCCCTAATTCAGGCCTCAAATGCGCATGGCGCTCTCACTTTGGAGCCCTGTCGTATTTCAAGGCAACAGTTTAGGGTCACATATGGGGTATCGCCGTACTCGGGAGAAATTGCCTAACAAATTTTGGGGGGCTTTTTCTCCTTTCACCTCTTATGAAAATGTGAAGTTGGGGTCTACACCAGCATGTTAGTGTAAAAAAATTAATTGTTTACACTAACATGCTGGTGTTGCCCTATACTTTTAATTCTGACAAGAGGTAAAAGGGAAAAAAGCCCCCAAAATTTGTAATGCAATTTCTCCCGACTACGGAGATACCCCATATGTGGGCGCAAAGTGCTCTGGGGGCACAAAACAAGGCCCAGAAGGGAGAGTGCGCCATGTACATTTGAGGTGATTTGCACAGGGGTGGCTGATTGTTACAGCGGTTTTGACAAACGCAAAAAAAATAAAATAAAAAAACACATGTGACCCCATTTCAGAAACTACACCCCTCACGGAATGTAATGAGGGGTGCAGTGAGAATTTACACCCCACTGGTGTCTGACAGATCTTTCGAACAGTGGGCTGTGCAAATTAAAAATTTCGTACAGCCCACTGTTTCAAAGATCTGACAGACACCAGGTATGCCATGTGGAGTTTTTTTGCTGTTCTGGCCCCATAGGGGCTTCCTAAATGCGACATGCCCCCCAAGCAAAATTTGCTCTCAAAAAGCCAAATATGACTCCTTCTCTTCTGAGCATTGTAGTTCGCCCGTAGTGCACCTCAGGTCAACTTATGGGGTACCTCCATACTCAGAAAAGATGGGGTTTCAAATTTTGGGGGGTATTTTTTGCTATTAACCCTTGGAAAAATTTGAAATTTGGGGGGAAACACACATTTTAGTGAAATTTTTTTTTTTTTTTTACATATGCAGAAGTCGTGAAACCCCTGTGGGGTATTAAGGCTCACTTTATTCCTTGTTACGTTCCTCAAGGGGTCTAGTTTCCAAAATGGTATGCCATGTGTTTTTTTTTTGCTGTTCTGGCACCATAGGGGCTTCCTAAATGAGACATGCCCCCCGAGCAAAATTTGCTCTCAAAATGCCAAATATGACTCCTTCTCTTCTGAGCATTGTAGTTCGCCCGTAGTGCACTTCAGGTCAACTTATGGGGTACCTCCATACTCAGAAGAGATGGGGTTACAAATTTTGGGCTTTTTTTCTGCTATTAACCCATGCAAAAATGTGAAATTTAGGGGGAAACACTCATTTTAGTGAAAAAAATATTTTTTTTTACATATGCAAAAGTCGTGAAACCCCTGTGGGGTATTAAGGCTCACTTTATTCCTTGTTACGTTCCTCAAGGGGTCTAGTTTCCAAAATGGTATGCCATGTGGGGGTTTCTTTGCTCTCCTGGCACCATAGGAGCTTCCTAAATGCGACATGCCCCCGAGCAAAATTTGCTCTCAAAAAGCCAAATATGACTCCTTCTCTTCTGAGCATTGTAGTTCGCCCCTAGTGCACTACAGGCCAACTTATGGGATACCTTCATACTCAGAAGAGATGGGGTTACACATTTTGGGGGGTATTTTCTGCTATTAACCTTTGCAAAAATGTGAAATTTGGGGGGAAACACATTTTAGTGAAATTTTATTTTCTTTTTTTACATATGCAAAAGTCGTGAAACACATGTGGGGTATTAAGGCTCACTTAATTCCTTGTTAACAAAGTGGTATGGCATGTGTTTTTTTTTTTTTTGCTGTTCTGGCACCATAGGGGCTTCCTAAATGCAACATGCCCCCCAAAAACCATTTCAGAAAAACGTACTCTTCAAAATCCCCTTGTCGCTCCTTTGGTTCTGAGCCCTCTACTGCGCCCGCCGAACACTTTACATAGACATATGAGGTATGTGCTTACTCGAGAGAAATTGGGCTACAAATATAAGTATACATTTTCTCCTTTTACCCCTCGTAAAAATAAAAAAATTGGGTCTACAAGAACATGCGAGTGTAAAAAATGAAGATTTTGAATTTTCTCCTTCACTTTCCTGCTATTCCTGTGAAACACCTAAAGGGTTAAAAGGCTGACCGAATATCATTTTGAATACTTTGGGGAGTGCAGTTTTATAATGGGGTAATTTGTGGGGTATTTCTAAGATGAAGACCCTTCAAATCCACTTCAAACCTGAACTGGTCCCTGAAAAATTGTGAGTTTGGAAATTTTGTGAAAAATTTGAAAATTGCTGCTGAACTTTGAAGCCCTCTGGTGTCTTCCAAAAGTAAAAACTTGTCAATTTTATGATGCAAACATAAAGTAGACATATTGTATATGTGAAAAAAAATAATAATAATTTGAATATCCATTTTCCTTACAAGCAGAGAGCTTCAAAGTTCGACAAATGTAAAATTTTCAAATTTTTCACCAACAAGGGATGCAAGTTACAAATTTTTTTTACCACTATGTTAAAGTAGAATATGTCACGAAAAAACAATCTCGGAATCAGAATGATAACTAAAAGCATTCCAGAGTTATTAATGTTTAAAGTGACAGTGGTCAGATGTTCAAAAAATGGCCGGGTCCTAAGGTGTAAAATGGCTGGGTCCTTAAGAGGTTAAACATGTGGTGATACTTTTAGCGCAAAAATTGATTTTTTATTTTTTGCCTCAAAATTCTTTGAGAATCTCCCCCCTCTGTGTACTTTATACAGATTTATGATTTTACTATTATGCAGAGTTTTGTTCGGCACACACTGCTGCTCCAGCACTTCTAGCTATGAGCAGTGTACCATGTGAGGTAGAAAAGGAATTTACGGTAGAGCGATGGGGGGCGTTTCTATATTTGCACAAAATGTATCAAAGAACATGCACAACTTTAGTAAATCTTGAGCAAGAGTGTAAATTAGACAGCAGTGTAAAGGGGTAGAACTGCCCCTATATACACACACATATATACACAGCTTCTATATACACACACTGCCCCTTTATACACACATGACCATCATACAAAGCTTCTATATGCACATACACTGCCACTTTATAGACACACATCCATCATAAATATATACACTGGCCCACATTTATCATTGTAGGTGAAGCATTTTTTACACCTCTTTTTTGTGTGCTGGTAATGTGTAGGATCACCATATTTAATAAATGTTCACGTAGCATATGATAAATTTTGTGCAAGTCATATTTTCTGAAATTTCTCTCTTCACATACACCAAAAAGCTACGCCAGGTCTGGAATGGTGTAGTTTTAGAGACTTTTCAGTGGCTTTGCGCCTTTTTTGTGCCTTTTTACAAAAAGGCGCCGTTTATAAATCCCTTCTATATCATGTGTATTGCCAAATTCAGTGGATTGCAACTCAAAATCAGCAGAAGTGTGTAAACAAAAAGGCGCAAAAAAGGCGTAAATAAACCCTCATTTTTGCGCAGCTACTTTCTTGAATTGCGGTTAAATTTAGAATTCTCCTCAGAGCATAAATTTACACCGCAGCTCTATTTAGTAGGAGCTTTGTCTGCAGCGTATCTGTACCTAAACAGTAAATGTGTCCTCGTTATTAGTTTTAGATTTTTTTTTCTTCATTATGTAGAGTTTTAATCTCACAATAATACCACTTTTTGCACCCAATTATAACACATCAATTATACCAATGTCCTTATTCTTCATTTAACATCTGTGACACCCCTGTGCAAATCACCTCAAATGTACATGGTGCACTCTACCTTATGGGCCATGTTGTGGGCCCGCAGAGCACTTTGCGCCCACATATGTGGTATCTCCGTACTCTGGCTAAATTGTGTCCCAAAAATTCCAGGGAGTTTGCTGCATCTCAATCTTGCAGCACTCCCTGTAAACCTCTGCCCATGTGAGTGTACACTGTCCATTCACATTGGAGGGAGGGGGGGGGGGGGGGGTTGGGGACATCCAGCTGTTGCAAAACTACAACTCCGAGCATGCCCTTTGGCTGTCCGTGCATGCTGGGAGTTATAGTTTTTCAACAGCTGGAGGCACACTGGTTGCGAAACACTGAAACAGACTCAGTGTTTCGCAACCAGTGTGCCTTCAGCTGTTGCAAAAACTTCAAATCTCAGCATGCAGTGACAGCAGAAGGACATGCTGGAACTTGTAGTTATGCAACAGGTGGAGGCATACTGCTACAACTCCCAGCATGCCCTTTGGTAGTCCGTGCATGCTGAGGGTTGTAGTTATGCAACAGCTGAAGGCACACTGGTTGCAAAACACTTGAAAGTTTTTTACTTAGTGTTTCCAAACCAGTGTGCCTCCAGCTGTTGCACAACTTCAATTCCCAGCATGCATGGTCTGTCAGTGCATGCTGGGCGTTATAGTTTGGTGGCACAGCTGGAGGCACACGGGTTGGGAAAAAGAGTTAGGAAACGAACAATGTTTCCCAACTAGTGTGCCTCCAGCTGTTGCAAAACTATCATTCCCAGCATGGCCAGACATGCTGGAAGTTGTATTTCGGCAACATCTGAAGGGTCAGATGTTGATGAACTACAACTCCCAGCATGCTTGGGCAGTCTGGGCATGCTGGGAGTTGTAGTTTTGCAACAGCTGGAGGTCCACAGTTTGTAGACCACTGTATAATGGTCTCCAATCTGTGGTCTTCCAGATGTTACAGAACTACAACTCCCAGCATGCCTCGACAGAGTGGGCATGCTGAGATTTGTAATTTTGGAACATCTGGAAGAACACAGATTTGAGACCATTATACAGTGGTCTCCAAACTGTGGCCCTCCAGATGTTGCAAAACTACAACTCCCAGCATGCCCAGAAAGCCAAAGTTTGCAGTTTTGAAACTCCCAGAGGCAGCAGTGAGATCGCTTTATGGCGATCTCACTGCTGCCAATGAAGATGCCGCCCTGCTGCTGCAAACTCACCGCGGGGACGCACCACCCCCGGGACCGCCTAGAGGACGCCGCTCGCGCTGGGACCGCACGGGGCACCGCATGGCCGGGTAAGTGATGCCGGGGGATGGGTAAGGGACACATAGCAGAGCGGTGTGTGTCCCAATCCCCGTGATCCGGACTCACACACCGCGCTGCTAAGTATTCTCATAGCGAAACGCTGCTATCAGCTAGTCAGATTTGACTAGCTGATAGCAGCGATCGCTGGGGGGGGGATGAAACCGTGGTCACATGGTAAGATGGCTGGCTATCAGTGATAGCCACCATCTTACCGGGCGCTGGGGAAAAGTATAACTGAAAGCAGTAAATTTCTAAAATAAAAGGAGAATGATCTACAGTGTTAAAGGGGTACTCCAGTGAAAACCTTTTTTCTTTTAAATAAACTGGTGGCAGAAAGTTAAACATATTTGTAAATTACTTCTATTAAAAAATCTTAATCTTTCCAGTACTTATTAGCTGCTGAATGCTACAGAGAATATTCCTTTCTTTTTGGAACACTGATGACATCACGAGCACAGTGCTCTCTGCTGACATCTCTGTCCATTTTAGCAACCATGCATAGCAGATGTATGCTAAGGGCAGCATGGTGGCCCAGTGGTTAGCACTGCTGCCTTGCAGTGCTGGGGACTTGGGTTAAAATCCCAATAAGGACAACAATAAAGAAAGCATTATTATTATAATAACGTCAGCAGAGAGCACTGTGCTCGTGATGTCATCAGAGAGCATTCCAAAAAGAAAAGAATTTCCTTTGTAGTATTCAGCAGCTAATAAGTACAGGAAGGATTAAGATTTTTTAATAGAAGTAATTCACAAATATGTTTAACTTTCTGCCACCAGTTGATTTAAAAGAAAAAAGGTTTTTCACCGGAGTACCCCTTTAAGTGGATTACAAAGCTATTTTAATGTGACGGAGCTTGTTCAATGATAAGTAAGCTATCAAACATTTCCTATGTAAATGTATTAAATTGTTGGATCATAAAATAACAATACCAATATACAAGTGATCTAGTGAATAACTGAACTGTAAACAAATATTCTATATGCAAATTATTTTAAAAGTGCTTTGGAATAACCAAGTAGTAAAAATATAAAGCAAACCAAATGAGGAATTGAGATAGGAAAGTTAAAACATTCTGGTGGTTCCTTAGTAGTAGTTTCCTTCAGAAATAGAAAGGATCGCTACGTGCAGTTAAAGTTGGCTTATATTTACGGGGAAAAAGACGCCCTTGCGTCAAAATTTTTGGTGCAAAGGAAAAGTACACAGGTAATAAATCCATGTGTACTATATATACAGCTCCAAGGTACCCTGATTCGGCCACATCTGGACGACATGCTCTACCAAAACGTGCGCAAAAAAAATGCGCAAAAAAAAGACCCACAAAACAGGGGTAAAATCTTTGATACATGTCCCCCACTGCCCCTTTATACACACACATGGCCATCATACACATACACAGCTTCTATATACACACACAGCCCCTTTATACACACATGGCCATCATATACACATACACAGCTTCTATATTCATATACACTGCCACTATATAGACACACATATACGGCAACAATATACACATACACTGCCACTGTATATACACACACAGCCATCATAAATATATACACTGCCTCTATATACACTCACTGCCCCTTTATACACACACATGGCCATCATACACAGCTTCTATATACACACACTGCCCCTTTATACACACATGGCCATCATACACATACCCAGCTTCTATATGCATATACACTGCCACTATATAGACACACACTGCCATCATACACACATATACAGCCACTATATACACATACACTGCCACTGTAAATACACACACAGCCATCATAAATAATTCGGGTAGAAAACAGACATGGTGCACATCTACAATCTTGTATAATGATCTGATTGCTTCTCAGCATAATATCAAAAACTAACAGGTTGTTAGTATACATTTTTGATCAAAAAGTACAAGCCCACTCGCCACGTCAAGGCCACCTATTTAGAGTGGGTCCCTAACGTCCCTAGCATAAAATGGCGCAGCACTGGGCGGCGACCACCACCGCCGCGACACCAGTGCCCACGGGGGGGAAAACGACCCACTGGCAGAGCGGCCCCAATGTCACTCAAACCAGTCAATGGGTCGCACCTCCCCGCAGACACGGCGCCACGCCAGCAACGGACGCCACACAGCACCATACCAGTGTGGACAAGGTGTAATAGCTCACTTACCATGCTCTCCCAGTCAGACTGGGAGGCTGCTAGGAAAGAAATGGCCCTTGTGTAGCTAACTACTACTTATATAGGGTTGGGCTGAGGGGGTGGGAAAGAGTGCAGCACATGTTCAAACAAAAAAAAAAGGAGGGGATAGAAAACACAGTGTGAATTCGGGTAGAAAACAGACATGGTGCACATCTACAATCTTGTATAATGATCTGATTAGCAGGTGAGCTGTCTACAAGGGTGGGGGCTGCAGTCTAAAGGGGGGCCTTCTCTCTAAAGGGGGCCCTGCTGTCTAAAGGGGGGGGGCCCTGCTGTCTAAAGGGGGGGGGGGGGCCGCTGTCTTAATGGGTCTGTAAAAGCAATGTTCTGCAGTCTGCACATACACATGTGTATAGGAGTGCTGTATAAAAAAAAAGTTAAAAAGAAAAAATTTTTTATTTACTGCTCCTCCCAATAAAAATTAGCTCCCCCTTTTCCTATTGCTATACAAAAAAAGTAAAATAATTCTCTCTTTTACACATTTGATACTACCGCATGGCTAACTGTCTGAACTATTAAAATATTTGTGTATACAATATGTTCTTTATTACCGTTATACAGAATAATGGTTAGGTTGCATGAATACTGTTACTAATTTTGAAAGGCATTATCACATGGCAACCTTGCTGTATCATATAATGATAAGCCAAATCGTATTCCTTATTGTAATTAGATATGTACTTTCATGAAATTGAAAGTTATGATTACAAGACATGTCTAAGTGAATTATACAATTAGAGGACTATCAATTTATTGGTTCGGATTCAGATAATACCGATATATTTTCTTTTTATTTGTTTTCAATGTCTGTTTTTTCTTTTTTGATTCCCTTACTGTTAAAATGAAAAATTGTTTATAAAATATAAAAATAAACAGTTATATAAAAAAAAAAAATATTAGAGAATCATTAAAAAAAATTCTAATAGTTCACAGCTACCCATGCGGCAGTATCAAATTCACGCTGGTTACTGTACAGGATCATTAATAATGATCCTGTACAGCAACCGGTTTAAACTTAAAAAAAAAATTATAAAATTGCTGCTGTTTGGTCACATCACATGCTAGAAACTTTTAATATGGCCATTGTACATCGTTTTTCAAGTAGAATCATCTGAACCACTTTTTTTTATGACATTTTGATATTTTTTCCAATTAATCGATTAATCGATAAAATAATCGACAACTAATGGATTATTAAAATAATCGTTAGCTTCAGCCCTACACAGTGGCGTTGCTACCGGGGTGCGGGGGGTGCGGACCGCACCGGGTGTCACCAACCTTGAGGGGTGACACCACGTCCGCCAGCACCCCGAACCCCCCCCCGTTTACTAGGGTGATTACTTGACTCCGGACCACAGCCGCAAGCACCCCCCCCCCCCCGTTTACTAGGGTGATTACTTGACTCCGGACCACAGCCGCCAGCACCCCCCCCCCCGTTTACTAGGGTGATTACTTGACTCCGGACCGCAGCCGCCAGCACCCCCCCCCCCCCCGTTTACTAAGGTGATTACTTGACTCCAGAGACCAGACCACAGCCGCCAGCACCACTTTCCGCCCGCCCCCCGTGTGCGTACAGCTGCGGCCGCAGTAGCGCAGCACGCATCAGCATGGCGCCCGGCTCAATGTCCAAGACCACGTCTGCCAGCACCAACTCCCAAGGCCGCCACCTAGGCGGGCGGCGCGATGCCTAGCAATCCACCTGGTCCATTACAGCACCACAGACAGCATGGCTGCCACCACCGGTCCGCCGCTGCTGTACGGCGACATGATGGCTGGGACTCTCCCCCCCACCTGGTCTGCACCTGCTGCTGGATAGGAATAAAAGTAGGACCAGAGTGCAGCCTCTGGCAATTCATTCAGCACTTCCACTGCCATTCGGAACTTTAGCGACACTGCGACAGCAAGCGCTGCAAGCCATCACACTTGAAGAAAGCCTTAGCCAGCACAAGGGACTCGGGAGACTGGGGTGCATCTGACCCCTGTAAGGTACTACCGTAGGGGGAAAGGGGGTGCTTAGGCTCTGGGGGGTGCCACTGGCAGGAGGATGATCCTCCTAATGTATGATGAGGGTGCTACTGATGTATGATGATGAGGTGCTGCACCCCCATCATCCATCAGCAGGATCATCCTCCTGCCATTTGCACCCCCATCATACCAGATGATGGGGGCGCCACTGCCAGGAGGATTATCCTGCTGATGTATGATGAGGGTGCTACTGATGAATGATGGGGTGAAGCACCCCCATCATCCATCAGCAGGATCATTCTCCTGCCATTAGCACCCCCATCATCCATCAGCATAATCATCCTCCTGCCATTAGCACCCCCATCATACCGGATGATGGGGGCGCCACTGCCAGGAGGATTATCCTGCTGATGCATGATGAGGATGCTACTGATGTATGATGTGGATACTGCACCCCCATCATCCTGGATGATGTGGGGGGGGGGGTGCCACTTGCAAGAGGATGATCCTCCTAATGTATGATGAGGTTGTTATTGATGTATGATGGGGATGCTGCACCCCCATCATCCTGGATGATGGGGGGGGTGCCACTGGCAGGAGGATGATCCTCCTAATGTATGATGAGGGTGCTACTGATGAATGATGGGGGTGCTGCACCCCCATCATCCATCAGCAGGATCATTCTCCTGCCATTAGCACCCCCATCATCCATCAGCATAATCATCCTCCTGCCATTAGCACCCCCATCATACCGGATGATGGGGGCGCCACTGCCAGGAGGATTATCCTGCTGATGTATGATGAGGGTGTTACTGATGTATGATGAGGGTGCTACTGATGAATGATGGGGTGAAGCACCCCCATCATCCATCAGCAGGATCATTCTCCTGCCATTAGCACCCCCATCATCCATCAGCATAATCATCCTCCTGCCATTAGCACCCCCATCATACCGGATGATGGGGGCGCCACTGCCAGGAGGATTATCCTGCTGATGTATGATGAGGGTGTTACTGATGTATGATGAGGGTGCTACTGATGAATGATGGGGTGAAGCACCCCCATCATCCATCAGCAGGAACATTCTCCTGCCATTAGCACCCCCATCATCCATCAGCATAATCATCCTCCTGCCATTAGCACCCCCATCATACCGGATGATGGGGGCACCACTGCCAGGAGGATTATCCTGCTGATGCATGATGAGGATGCTACTGATGTATGATGTGGATGCTGCACCCCCATCATCCTGGATGATGTGGGGGGGGCCACTTGCAGGAGGATGATCCTCCTAATGTATGATGAGGGTGTTATTGATGTATGATGGGGATGCTACACCCCCATCATCCATCAGCAGTATCATTCTCCTGCCATTAGCACCCCCATCATCCATCAGCAGAATCATCCTCCTGCCATTAGCACCCCCATCATACCGGATGATAGGGGCGCAACTGCCAGGAGGATTATCCTGCTGATGTATGATGAGGGTACTACTGATGTATGATGGGGATGCTGCACCCCCATCATCCTGGATGATGGGGGGTGCCACTGGCAGGAGGGTGATCCTCCTTATGTATGATGAAGGTGCTACTGATGTATGATAGGGGTGCTGCACCCCCATCATCAGGATCATCCTCCTGCCAGTATCACCCCCATCATCCATCAGCAGGATAATCCTCCTTCCAGTAGAACCCCATTATCCATCGGCAGCACCATCCTCCTGGATGGTAGTGGTGCTACTGCCAGGAGGATGATCCTACTGATGGATGATGAGGGTGCTACAGCCAGGAGGATGATCCTACTGATGGATGATGAGGGTGCTACTGGCAGGAGGATTATCCTGCTGATGGATGATGGGGGTGCTACTGTCAGGAGGATGATCCTGCTGATGGATGATGAGGGTGCTACTGGCCTCCGCCCTGGCAGTAGCACCCCCATCATACATCGGCACGTTCATCCTCCCGGCAGTACCACCCCAATCATCCATGTTGATGACCTATGTCGATGACCAGCGTTTCTAAAAAAAATGTTCTAAAATTGGTAACAATGGCTGCATTTTTTGTAATAAAATATTTTTTTCCATGTTGTGTGTGTGTGTGTTTTTTTATATTTACTTTACAGGCTTAGTAGTGGAAGCCGTCTTATAGACAGAATCCATTACTAAGCCGGGCTTGGCATTAGTCCCAAAACCAGCTAGCGCTAACCCCCAATTTTTACCCCGGTACCCACTGCCCCAGGGGTGCCAGGAAGAGCTGGTACCAACAGGCCCGGAGCATCAGATACGGCGCTCCTGTGTCTAGGCGGTAACAGGCTGGCATTATTTAGGCTGGGGAGGGCCAGTAACAATGGTCCTAGCCCACCCTGGTAACGTCAGGCTGTTGATGTTTCGCTGGTATCTGGCTGAGAATGAAAAGGGGAACCACCCATGTTTTTATTAATTTTAAAAAAAATAAAAAGTGTGTCGTCCCGTCTTTTTATTCTCAGCACCATATTAACAAAACATCAACAGCCTGATGTTACCAGGGTGGGCTAGGACCATTGTTACTGGCCCTCCCCAGCCTAAATAATTCCAGCTTGTTACCGCCTAGGCACAGGAGTGCCATATTTGATGCTCCGAGCCTGTTGGTACCGGCTTTTCCCAGCACCCCTGGGGCAGTGGGTACCTGGGTAATAATTGGAGATTAGCGCTAGCTGGTTTTTGGGCTAGCCGGAAAAGTAAAAAAAAAAAAAAACACACACAACACACAGAAAAATACATTTTATTACAAAAAAACACTCCCACAGCCCTTATTAACATTTCATTTAAAGGAATACTCCGGAGTAATTCTTTCATCTCCCCTGTGCTCAGCTGGGACGGGCACAGGTTGACTAGAAAGGGGGCTTGAGCCCTGCGGCCCTTTGGATATCTCTCCTACAAGTTCCCTGGGCAATGCTGAGTTGTCTGTGATCATTATATGGCAGGGGTGTCCAGACTCCAGCTGTTGTAAAACTACAACTCCCAGTATGTTGGACTATATAGTAGTATATAGTAATGGTAAGTGTTTCCCAACCAGGGGGCCTCCAGCTGTTGTAAAACCACAACTCCCAGCATGTTGGACTATGTAGTATAGGTCAGTGTTTCCCAAACAGTGTGTCTCCAGCTGTTGCTAAACTACAACTTTCAGCATGCCCAGACAGACAACGGCTGTCCGGGCATGCTGGGAGTTGTAGTTTTGAAACATCTGGAGGGCCACAGTTTGGACACCACTGTTATATGGGCATTTATATAAATTATTATGAGATGTGCCCTTTTTTTTCTGTTCAGCCCCTGCCCCCCAAAATGTCTGTGCTCGTCCCTGGTGCCCGGGCTGCAAAAGTATACAAAACAAACTTGGACTCACCTGCCTACGCTCCCCCATTGCTCCAATATCGCCGTCCCGTTCTCTGGTCCCTGTCTCTACCTCTTCCTGTGGGTCATGACTCACGCTGTGCTCAGCGTATCACCGGCTGCAGCAGGACATTGCTGTGGCCGGTGATACGCTGAGCACAGCGTGAGTCATGACCCACAGGAAGAGGTAGAGACAGGGACCGGAGAACGGGACGGCGATATTGGAGCAATGGGGGAGCGTAGGCAGGTGAGTCCAAGTTTGTTTTGAATACTTTGCAGCCTGGGCACAGGGGGAGATAAAACAATTGCTCTGGAATACTCCTTTAAATAAAAAATAAAAAACGCTAGTTATCAACGTAGTCCACCAAAACCATAGTTATCCTCAGCATACACATATCTGAAATGAGAAGAAAATGTCAGTGTGTTCCCCAACAAGGAGCCTCCAGCTTTTGCTAAACTATCCCAATCATGATGATGAGGCTGACATGAGGAGGCACAGTATTGTGAGGGTTGGAGGGTGATGATGAAGTTGACACGAGAGGGTGATTGGGGGGTTAAGGATGATTGGGATGGGGGTGGGTGACCATGGAGGGCACAAGGCACAATATATAATATATGGGAGCAATAGTGTATAATTTATTTGTGGGGCATAGGTTGTTTTGCATTCAGAGACCATAGTGTATATTGTATGGTGTGCGTGTGTGTGTGTGTGTATATATATATATATATATATATATATATATATGGTGGAAGGTTTTTTTTGTGGGCTATAGTATGTTGCGGTATTATATTCATAGGGTACAGCGTGTAGCAGTATTTAGAGGATACAGTGTCTGGTTGAGTTATATTAATTATTGTTTTCACATAGAGGCTCAGAATCCGCCGACACAATGAGGAGCAATCTAGGTTCTACAGAGTGAAAAATTTAGCTGGAACAAGTCCCGGTGGTATGTACTAACTGAATTAGATAAGGAAAAACTATAGAGAAGATGTCACCTGTAATCACTGCTATTATTGTGTATTCTCCTCACTATAGTGAAGACGTCACCTGTAGTCACTGATATCATTGTGTATTCTCCTCACTATAGAGAAGACCTCATCTGTAATCACTGATATCATTGTGTATTCTCCTCACTATAGAGAAGACGTCACCTGTAGTCACTGATATCATTGTGTATTCTCCTCACTATAGAGAAGACGTCACCTGTAATCACTGATATTATTGTGTATTCTCCTCACTATAGAGAAGACGTCACCTGTAGTCACTGAAATCATTGTGTATTCTCCTCACTATAGAGAAGACGTCACCTGTAATCACTGATATTATTGTGTATTCTCCTCACTATAGAGAAGACGTCACCTGTAGTCACTGAAATCATTGTGTATTCTCCTCACTATAGAGAAGATGTCACCTGTAATCACTGATAACATGGTGTATTATCCTCACTATGTCCTATCAGAGCTGGAGTCTGCAGTGATGATGGATAAAATAACAACTCACAGCATAACCTTAGCACTGCTTAGGTCATACTGGGAGCTGTTGTTTTACATGGTAAAAACGTATTCCCCTTACTTTTCCCTTACTTGACAATTGTGTGTTTTTAATATGTAGATCACACAGAAAACCCAGTTATTTAAAATCAACCAATGACCTAATTATTGATTTAAAAATATATATTGTACAGCGCACAATAATCCAAGTGAGGTCTCACTAGTGTTTTGTACAGCGGCATGAGCACTTCCCTCTCTAAGGCTAATATCTCTCCCTATACACCCATGAGCACTTCTCTTTTTCTACTGCTTATACCTCTGCCTATACACCCATGAGAAATTTCTTCTTTCTACTGCTTATACCTCTCCCTATACACCCATAAGCAATTTCTTCTTTCTACTGCTTATACCTCTCCCTAAACATCCAAGCATTCTGCTAGCATTTCCTGCTGCTCTATTACATTGTCTTCCTACCTTTTAAGTCTTCTGAAATAAATCCCTTTCCTCAGATACTGAGGTCAGGACTCTTTCAAATATTCTATATTCTGCCCGAGGGTTTTTACGCGTAAGTTGCATTATTTGGAAACTTATCCACATTAAATTTAAGTTGGCAGAGTTCGAACCATTCTTCTAGTTTTCCTAAATCCTTTTCCATTTGGCGGATCCCTCAAGGAACATCAACCCTGTTACATATCTTTGTGTCATCAGCAAAAAGACCAAAAGCATCAAGGCCTTTTACAATATCACTTATGAAGATATTAAACAAAATGGGTCCCAGTACCGATCCCTGATGTACCCCACTGGTAACAAGACCTTGTTCTGAATATTCTCCATTGACTACAACCCTCTGTTGTCTGTCCCTCAACCACTATCTAATCCATTCAACAATATGGGAGTCCAAGCTCAATGACTGTAGTTTATTGATAAGTCTTCTATATGGGACAGTGTCAAAAGCCTTACTAAAATCTAGATATGCGATGTCTACTGCACCTCGGCCATCTATTATTTTAGTCACCCAATCAAAAATGTATACAATGACCTTTCCAGTTTTACCACAACAAACGTTGCATGGTGATGCCATAAAGTGGGTGGTTTACATAAAAGCTTAAACCATGGGACACATGTATTTTTATGGCCTGTTTGCCATATAATACAGAGGCATCCAACTAATGAGAAATTACACACTGGGAAAACCAGTCTATCCATACAATTAGCAACATATGATAAGCGCAAGAAACAAATTATATGTTTTCATTGTGTCCTCTTTTTTTCCCGATTGAGTTTCATAAAGCAAAGTCTGAAGGGAATATTCCACCATGCCACATGGAGTGCATAAGTCAAAGAGGCCAAGTGGATACCAGCAAAGGAAAGCAAAGGAGGCAAAAATTGAATCAATCAAAACTCTTGCTGGATCCATGCTTAAATATGTCAAAAGACCAGATGATGGCCAGGGTTCATCAAAAGACACGACGCCAATTGATCAAGCTGAGTCTTCTGATGCTTTTTTGCGAAAGCTTTCGCCAGAGGAGCAAGAAGTGGAAATGGCAGAATCTGAACAAGAGCAAGGAGGGGAAATAGAAGAACTTCAAGCAGAACAGCAAGGAATGGAAATGACAGAATCTGAAGCAGAAGAGAGTGCTGAAAGTGACTCAAGCCATAGTCCTTATACTATGAAAGAGATGAGTGCAGTAAAGGAGAAAGATCTGCAAATTTTATCTGATGTGTCCTTCTGGGAGATACCGGTTCCAGATCATTTTCGGGTAGAAATTGTGAAAAGAGGAAGTGCTTCTTTCCAGAACAAAGATGGTCCTTTTAGTGTCACAAAAAGGCCTGATGCAAAAGCTGCTGCAAAGGGAGAAGTGCGTCAACTTTCAAAAGGATGGTTTTATAAGGTCATGCCAAACGGAGAGAAAATTCTGAGGACATGGATGGTTTACTCACCTGTCAGTAGGAATTTATACTGCTTTTGCTGCCGACTCTTTGCAATCTGTACTACAGATACAACATCTAAATTTGTCACTGGGTTTCAGAAGTGGTGGAAACTGAGCCCAAAAGTATATCATCATGAGACATCCGAAGAGCACTTACACTGCTTAGAAAAGTGGAAAACTTTGGCAGCAGGACTGCGGCTGCAAGAAACCATTGATGCCCAAACTATTTCTATGATGGAGACCGATAAGAAAAAGTGGAGGGACATTTTGCACAGATTGCTTGACATAACATTGTTTCTTGCCAAGCAGAATCTGGCATTTCGTGGCCACAAGGAAGATGAGTCTTCATTGAATAAAGGGAACTTTCTTGAGATGGTTGAGATGCTTTCCAAGTATGATCCAGTACTGAAAGAACACCTAATTAGGTTAAAGCAGCACACCTGTCACCTTAATGTGTCTGTCTCCTATCTTTCGCCACAAACTCAGAATGAATTTATAAGTGTCCTGGCAAATCATTTGAAGGAGAAGATTGTAACGGACATAAAGTCTGCATTGTACTTTGGAATCATGTTTGACAGCACACCTGATGTTTCACATACTGATCAGATGTCTGAAGTGATCAGATATGTACACATGACCAACAGGAAAGTTGAGGTGAAAGAAGTATTTTTAGGATTTTTCCCTTTAAAAGGGAAAAAAGCTGCTGCCCTCAGTTCGGACATTCTTAAAAAACTTGAAAGTGATGGCCTAGACATAATGATGTGCCGCTCTCAGGGTTATGATAATGCTGCTACTATGGCTGGAATCCATGGAGGTGTACAATCCATTCTGAAGGAAAAAAACAGGAAGGCTATTTTTAATGGATGTGTGGACCATTCCCTTAATTTGTGTGGTCAGCACTCTTTTGCTGAAAATGCATCTTGTGTGACCTTTTTTGGAACTCTGCAGACAATGTTTACTTTTTTTGCTGCTTCCACCCATCGATGGGATGTGTTAATTGAGCATACTGGAGTGTCAGTAAAAAGACTGTCCACAACACGCTGGAGTGCTCATCATGCTGCAGTTAAGCCAGTAAAAGAAAAATTTGACATGTTTGTATTGGTACTTGAAGCACTTTGTGAACCGTGTGAAAATCTGGACACAAGAGGAGCAGCACAAGGTCTTCTACCTGCGGTCTGTGACTTTACTTTTCTTTGCTACCTGCACTTCTGGTCTGATGTACTGAGGGAGGTTGATGATGCACAGCAGTACTTGCAGACTAAGGGCTTAAGTCTCGATAAAGTGGTGACAAAGCTTGAGACACTAAGACTTTTTCTGTGTGAAGAGCGCAGTCACCTAGTCGAAAATGCAATTCAGCAGGCACTTTTAAAAGCTGAAGAACATGGAATTGCAGTAGAGAGAAGAGCCAGGTTCAAGAAGAGGATGGCAGGGGAACTGGCAAGAGATTCTGGAAGCATAAGTCTCCAAGAAGAAAATAAGAGGGCGATGCTTGAGTGCATTGATCGCTTTCATTCGGAACTCCAGACCAGATTAAGGGCCATCATGGAAGTAGCAGGCATGTTTGAGGCTGTTCAAGCAAAGAGTCTCATATCTGCTACTGAAGAAGAATTAAAGGTGTCTATTCCAAAACTGACCAATTTCTATGATGAGGTATCAGAGAGTGAGCTGGTACTGGAGATACCAAGGTTGAGAAGACACCTTACAGCAGCAAAGTTGGACCTAGAAGAAGTCACAGATTGGACAGCTTTACAAGTTTTGACCTTTATAGCGGAATGGGATTTTATTGAATCTCTCCCACACCTCTCACTTTGTCTGAAATTATTTCTCACAATCTGTGTATCTGTGGCTTCGTGCGAGAGGAGCTTTTCAAAGCTTAAACTTATCAAAAATTACCTAAGATCTACAATGGGACAGTCTAGGCTTTCCGATCTTGCACTTTTGTCAGTTGAAAGCGAATTAGTGCAAACCATTGATTTTGATGAAGTTATTAACAGTTTTGCGGCTTTGAAAGCCAGAAAAGCTAAATTCTGATTTAAGTGCACTTTTATTTGTTCTTTTTTAATTTGGTATTATTTATTTATTATTTGTTCCTGTTAAATTTTGTGTTATTTAATTTTATATTTTTTTCCTCCTGTTAAATTTAGTGTTGCAAAAATGTTTTATTTATTTATTTAGTAAAGATTGAATTTAAAATAAACATTATTTTTTTTAAAGATTTAACTTTGATTTCTTTCAACATATTTCTTGTTATATGGCTTAAAAAACCATTGCTTCGGGGGGATGGCGTTGGGGTGACACCATTTTCTACCGCACCGGGTGACACCAGCCCTAGCAACGCCACTGGCCCTACACATGGCCATCATACACACATACACAGCTTCTATATGCATATACACTGCTACTATATAGACACACACTGCCATCATACACACATATACAGCCACTATACACATACACTGCCACTGTGTATACACACACATCCATCATAAATATATACACTGCCTCTATATACACACACTGCCCCTTTATACACACATGGCCATCATACACATACACAGCTTCTATATACAAATACACAGCTGCTATACACACACACACTGCACCTTTATACACACATGGCCATCATACACACATACACAGCTTCTATATAGACACACACTGCCATCATACACATATATATAGCCACTATATACACATACACTGCCACTGTCTATACACACACAGCCATCATAAATATATACACTGCCTCTATATACACACACTGCCATCATACACACATATACAGCCACTATATACACATACACTGCCACTGTATATACACATACATCCATCATAAATATATACACTGCCTATATATATACACACACACTGCCCCTTTATACACACATGGCCATCAGACACCCATACACAGCTTCTATATACACACACTGCCCCTTTATACACACATGGCCATCATACACACATATACAGCTTCTATATGCATGTACACTGCCACTATATAGACACACACTGCCATCATACACACATATACAGCCACTATATATACATACACTGCCACTGTGTATACACACACATCCATCATACATATTATACACTGCCTCTATATACACACACTGGGGGACATGTATCAATGATTTTACCCCTTGTTTTGTGTGTATTTTTTTGCGCAAGCCCCTTTTTTTGCCCATTTTTTTGTGCACGTTTTGGTAGAGCATGTCCTCCAGATGTGGCTGAATCGGGGTACCTTGGAGTGACATCTATAGTACACATGGATTTATTAACTGCATACTTTTCCTTTACACCACAAATTTTGCTGCAAGAGCTGTTTCTTTTGCGCAAATATAAGCCATTTTGGACTTAACGTAGCAAGATGCTCTAAATCATCGATTCTATTTTCCAAAGAGTGGATTGAGGAGATCACTATATTTACCCGCAATTTATGAAGCTCATTGCGCTTGATTGATAAATTTGCCGCTTCTGCGCATAATTTAGAATTCGGGAAAAGTGGTAAATTGCTTCTTCCACACACAAATAATGATACATGTCCCCCACTGCCCCTTTATACACACATGGCCATCATACACACATACACAGCTTCTATATGCATATACACTGCCACTATATAGACACACACTGCCATCATACACACATATACAGCCACTATATACACATAGAAATGGGTAAGGGTCGGCACTCGAGTCCCTTGGTGGTGCACGTGGAATAAATGGCAATGGTAGAAAGAACAATCCCGGCACTCACTTTAGTCTTCTACCAAGAGAAATGTGTTTATTAAAACACGGTGCAAACACAATATGACGCGTTTCGGCCAAAGCCTTTATCAGACTGACATACATGCTCAAGACATCATCACAGTATATATATATATATATATATATATATATATATACACACAAGGAAGCCCATCCCACTACCGGTCATTGGGCGTTGGCATGGTTACCAAATTATTTACAAACAATACATGTCACCTACTATCACAAGATCATGAGACATAATAAATTACTAATAATCAAAATGTATATGAACATATCTACTGGTCTCATCTGGCTTGCATGCATCTGATCTGGTACATCCCCTTACTGACGGATCTAGGATATAATGAGCAAAATGTTTTAATTAAAAACATAGCAAAATAAATTTTTCAATAAAAAACCTTTTTACAAGAAAGAAGACACCTCATAATCCCTATTTAGACCTCTAGCTTCTAAAGTGGACAAGCGGTGGATCCAGTACGCCTCCTTTTTCCTCAATAAAGATTTAATATCGCCTCCCCTCCTAGGATTTTGTACCTGGTCAATGACCTGATACCGTAGCTGTGACACATTATGACCCATTTTCTCAAAATGGGACGGGATGGGATACAACAAATTCCTACATCTAATTGATGATTTATGTCTGTTGATGCGGTCTCCTACACGCTGGGTGGTTTCCCCGACGTATAGGAGACCGCACGGACATTTAATAGTGTAGATCACGTTCTTTAAGAGTCACAGGTACTGAAATGTTTGAGTTTGATAACCTCTCCAGAGTGTGGATGTAATAAGTTATCACTCTTAATGACATTACTACACTGTGCACAGTGTAGGCACGGATACGTGCCCTTGCGTTGAGTTCTAAGGACCATCTGTTTTAGTTCAGTCTTTTGTGACCCATCGGCTCGGACCAATTTGTCCCTGAGATTCGCGGCTCTCTTGTCACAAATAAGTGGGGGACTCACAAATTCCTGAATCTTAGGGTAGAAACTTTTCAACACCTGCCAATGTTTCTTCACAATGGTCTACTTTATGGACTACAGGATTAAACTGTCTGACAAAAGGGATCCTAACCTGTTCATTCCTCTCCCTATTTCCACTAGGGGGTATTTTCGCTTGATCAAGGATCCGTTCTGGATAACCTCTCTGACGGAATTTTTCTTCCAATTCCCCTAATCTCTGTTGTCTCACTTCGGGATCCGTAACAATCCGTTGGATCCTTTCTCTCTGTGCCCTAGGTATGGATTTCTTGATAGATGGGGGGTGGGAACTGGTGTAATAGACTATTACGATCTGTTTCCTTACGAAACAGATCAGTTTTTAAGGCCCCTCTGCCATCTTTCAATACCATAGTATCCAAGAAACTCACTTGGACATGATCACTAACCATTGTGAATTTTAATTCAGGTCTAACATTGTTAAGATGTTCTAAAAATTGTACAAGGTGTGAATGTGGCCCCTCCCATACGCAAAAAATGTTGTCTATAAACCTTTTCCAGGTTTTAATATACTGATGAAAAAGAACATGAGGATAAACGTAAACCTCCTCAAAATAAGTAATATATGCATATGCGTATGGGGGGGCCACGTTCACCCCCATTGCCGATCCTTGTCTCTGCATGTAAAAGGTATCTTCATACATGAAATAATTTTCCTCTAGTACTATTCGCAATAGGCCTAGAAAAAACTCTTTCCGTGCAGAAGTGTAGTCACTTGAATTTAATAACCAACATGTAGATTCAATGCCCCTTTCATGTACTATTGAAGTGTACAAACTTGACACATCAATAGTTACCAACCATGTTTCCTCTGTAATGTTGGTGACCCTGGACAGTACCTGCAAAAAATCTGAAGTATTCAAAAGAAATGCCCTTGTTGTCTTCGTGAGGGGAATCATTGCTTTTTCCAATAAAATACTTAAAGGGGATAGAACTGAATCTACTGAGGCCACTATGGGCCTCCCAGGAGGGTTGTTCAAATCCTTATGGATTTTGGGTACCGTGTAAAATACAGGAGTGATTGGAGATTCCTTAGACAAATAACTGTACATCTTCTTGTCAATAATGCAATCATTTAGTGCTTCTGTCAAGAAAACTCCAATCCTTCTCTGAATCCTAAACAATGGATTATTACCCAACTTCTCATAAGTTACATGGTCAGACAATTGCCGTTCAATTTCATTTTTATACATAGTGGTATCCATTACCACCAGTGAGCCCCCCTTATCGGCGGGTTTGATTGTAATATTTTTATCTTGCTTAAGATCTTGCAAAGCTTTCTTCTCACTGGTGGTAAGGTTATGAAAAACCTCCTGGCTACCCTGTCTGACATCTCTCAACATCTGTTCCACCTCTTGTTTAACCATTAGAACATAAGTCTCAACTGGATGTTGATTTCTAGGGGGATTAACCCCTTGGGGACGGAGCCCATTGTGACCCTAAGGACGGGAGCATTTTTTGCAAATCTGACCACTGTCACTTTAAGCATTAATAACTCTGGAATGCTTTTACTTATAAATTTGATTCCGAGATTGTTTTTTCGTGACATATTCTACTTTATGTTAGGGGTAAATTTTCGGCGATACTTGCATCCTTTCTTGGTGAAAAATGCAAAAATGTCATGAAAAATGTGAAAATTTTGCATTTTTCTAACTTTGAAGCTCTCTGCTTATAAGGAATATGGATATTCCAAATAAATTATATATTGATTCACATATACAATATGTCTAATTTATGTTTGCATCATAAAATTGATGAGTTTTTACTTTTGGAAGACACCAGAGGGCTTCAAAGTTCAGCAACAATTTTCCAATTTTTCGCAAAATTTTCAAAATCGGAATTTTTCAGGGACCAGTTCAGGTTTGAAGTGGATTTGAAGGGTCTTCTGGTTAGAAATACCCGATAAATGACCCCATTATAAAAACTGCACCCCTTAAAGTATTCAAAATGACATTCAGTAAGTGTGTTAACCCTTTAGGTGTTTCACAGGAATAGCAGCAAAGTGAAGGAGAAAATTCTAAATCTTCATTTTTTACACTGGCATGTTCTTGTAGACCCAGTTTTTGAATTTTTACAAGGAGTAAAAGGACAAAAATCCTCTCAAAATTTGTAACCCAATTTCTCTCGAGTAAGAAAATACCTCATATGTGTATGTCAAGTGTTTGGCGGGTGCACTAGAGGGCTCAGAAGTGAAGGAGCAACAATGGGATTTAGGAGAGTGAGTTTTTCTGAAATGGTTTTTGGGGGGCATGTCCCATTTAGGAAGCCCCTATGGTGCCAGGACAGCAAAAAAAAACACATCGCACACTATTATGGAAACGACACCCCTCAAGGAACGTAACAAGGGGTACGGTGAGCCTTAACACCCCACAGGCGTTTGACAACTGGAAATACTCCATGTTTGGACGTCAAGTGCACTGCGAGCGAACTACAATGCTCAGAAGAGAAGGAGCGTGTAAGGGGTGTATATGTAGTGTAAGGGGTGTATATGTAGTGTTTTACTCTTTATTAGGTGTTAGTGTAGTGTAGTGTAGTGTTTTTAGGGTACGTTCACACTGGCGGGTTACGGTGAGTTTCCCGCTAGGAATTTGCGCTGCGGCGAAAAATTTGCTGCAGCTCATACTTGAAGCAGGAAACTTGCTGTAAACCCGCCCGTGTGAATGTACGCTGTACGTTCTCATGGGGGGGGGGGGGGGCAAACCTCCAGCTGTTTCAAAGCTACAACTCCCAGCATGCACGGTCTGTCAGTACATGCTGGGAGTTGTAGTTTTGAAACAGCTGGAGGCACACTGGTTGGAAAATACTGAGTTGGGTTCTGTTACCTAACTCAGTATTTTCCAACCAGTGTGCCTCCAGCTGTTACAAAACTACAATTCCCAGCATGTCTGATCACAGAAGGGCATGCTGGGAGATGTAGTTATGCAACAGCTGGAGGTACGCAACTACAACTCCCAGCATGCCGAGACAGCTGTTTTCTGTGTGGGCATGCTGGAATTTGTAGTTTTGCAACATCTGGAGTGCTACAATTTAGAGACCACTGAACAGTGATCTCCAAACTGTGGACCTAAAGATGTTGCAAAACTACAACTCCCAGCATGCCCAGACAGCAAACAGCTGTGTGGGCATGCTAGGAGTTGTAGTTTTGCAAGATCTAGAGGGCAGTATAGAGATCACTGTGCAGTGGTCTCTAAACTGCAGACCTCCAGCTGTTGCAAAACTACAAATTCCAGCATGCCCACACAGCAAACAGCTGTCTGGGCATGCTGGGAGTTGTAGTTTTGCAACATCTGGAGGGCTACAGTCTAGAGACCACTATAGTGGTCTCAGACTGTAGCCCTCTAGATGTTGCTAGGCAACTACTCACCGGCTTCCGTCGCATCCGGGAGCCGTCCTCTTCTGCCGCACGCCGCCGCAGATCTCCGTCGCCGACCGCCGATCCTCGTTGCTCTGCTGCCTTCGGAGGGGTAAGTGGACTCCGGCGCCGCTCCTCTTCGTTTTCCCCGTTCTGCCCCGCCTATTGTGGGTGGGCAGGACGGGGAAAGTAAACCCCTCCGCCCCCGATCTGCTATTGGTGGCCGCGTCCACCTCACTCCTATCGCTTTAGGGGGATCGTGGGTGTCTTAGACACCCGCGATCCCCCTTCTATTCTGGGTCACCGGGTCACCATAGACCCGGAATGACCCGGAATCGGCGCAAATCGTAAGTGTGAATTCACTTGCGATTTGCGCCGATCGCCGACATGGGGGGGTCTAATGACCCTCCTGGGCATTTGCACAGGGTGCCTGCTGATAGATATCAGCAGTCATCCCGGCCCGGTCCCCGCCCGGCGCGCGGCGGGGGCCGAAATTCCCACGGGCGTATGGATACGCCCTTCGTCCTTAAGTACCAGGACGCAAGGGCGTATACATACGCCCTTCGTCCCCAACAGGTTAAACGAACTTTTAGTTCTAAGATTAAACCGTTCCAACTGTAAAATGTCCAATTGTCCACCTGGGGTATCACCCTCAGTTCCCAGAAGTGTCCTATCGGAGAAAAAGGTCTTCAAACGGATATTTCTGAAAAACCTTTCAAGGTCTATTTCCAACTCAAATGAGTTAAAAGTCCCTACTGGGCTAAACGATAGGCCTTTCTCCAATACATCCATCTCTGTGGCTGATAGGCACTTAGATGAAATATTAACAACTAACGAAGATCCCCTACCTGAGATCGTGTTGTCACGTTGCGGTCGGGATCTCCTATAATGGCGGCCCGCTCTTCTTGTCTTCCGCGACGTCCTCTCCTTTGCTGCTGAAAAGGGAAGCGTTGTTCTCTTCTGTAGCCGCCTGACTGTTCGCTCCCGGAACTAGATGGTGAGTAGGTTCTTCTGGTGTTACGACCTCCACCTCGGCGTGCAAAGAAAGTAGTATCTCGCCAGCGATAAACCCGATTACTCAGGTAATCCTCTGTATCCTGGAGGAATTTCTTCCTTTTTTTTCGCCTCTATGTCCTGTCGATAAGTGGAGAGCTGATCATCCAGTGTTTGTTTCAGGCTAGCGAACTCTTCCGATTTTAGGGAGTCACGAAGTTGTTGTTCTATAGCTAGGGTTTCCTTTTTTATGGACTCTACCGTTTTCTGAAGTTTATCCACCGTTAGGAGGATAATGTCCTTAGAGCATTTATTTATGATCCGCTCAAAATCCCGGCAATATTCCTCATCCTCTGAGAACAGTGTGGGGCGCAGATTTACTCGGAGTCCCCTTGGTATCTTGTCGGTCCAGTAATATTCGGCTAGGGTCGTTGCATGCAAGTCATATGAGACCAGCTTCCGCGATTCTCTTTCCAGAGTCCGTTTCTTCAGCTCGTCTCCCGGTATGCGCAAAAACTCTGCTCCAACGGTTTCTTGTGACATGATCCTCGTGGCCTACTCATCACTATATGTTAGCGTTTGTGACATAGTAGCTCGGTGCCAGCACCCACAAACAGGTACAATAGAAATGGGTAAGGGTCGGCACTCGAGTCCCTTAGTGGTGCACGTGGAATAAATGGCAATGGTAGAAAGAACAATCCCGGCACTCACTTTAGTCTTCTGCCAAGTGAAATGTGTTTATTAAAACACGGTGCAAACACAATATGACGCGTTTCGGCCAAAGCCTTTATCAGACTGACATACATGCTCAAGACATCATCACAGTATATATATATATATATACACACACACAAGGAAGCCCATCTCACTACCGGTCATTGGGCGTTGGCATGGTTACCAAATTATTTACAAACAATACAGGTCACCTACTATCACAAGATCATGAGACATAATAGAAAGTCTTTGGCGGAAACGCGTCATATTGTGTTTGCACCGTGTTTTAATAAACACATTTCACTTGGCAGAAGACTAAAGTGAGTGCCGGGATTGTTCTTTCTACTATATACACATATACTGCTACTGTATATACACATACATCAATCATAAATATATACACTGCCTCTATATACACACACACTGACCCTTTATACACACATGGCAATCATACACACATACACAGCTTCTATATGTATATACACTGCCACTATATAGACACACACTGCCATCATACACACATATATAGCCACTATATACACACATACACTGCCACTATATTTACACACACAGCCATCATAAATATACACACTGCCTCTATATACACACACTGCCATCATACACACATATACGGCCAATATATACACATACACTGCCACTGTATATACACATACAGCCATCATAAATATATACACTGCCTCTATATACACACACTGCTCCTTTATACACACATGGCCATCATACACACATACACAGCTTCTATATGCATATACACTGCCACTATATAGACACACACTGCCATCATACACACATATAAAGCCACTTTCCTCATCGTCCCTACAGCAGCACAGAAGGGATATATCCGATCCCACTCACATACCAGGACCGTCCCCTAGAACAATATGCTAATTAACAATTAATTAGTGTACAGGGGCGGACCGGACCCCTATAAAGTAACCCCCTTTTCCATACCACACTGTGTTTTTTCCTTTCCTCCACGTCAAGGATCGTCCATCCGTCCGTCCACTTTTCAGCCTTGCGGGGTCCTGGCTGCTACGATTGAAGCCATTGCGGGGTCTCTGGCAGTACCTGTGGGTATGTACAGAATATATCGGGTAAATCCCTGATGTTATAATAGTCGGTGCGGGGTCCCGGCGTATATTATGTGTATACATATACTTATATGGTAGCCGGTGCGGGGTCCCGGCATATATATATATGAATGTACGTATACCTATGTGGTAGCCGGTGCGGGGTCCCGGCGTATATGTATATGTAGGCTTATGTGGTAGCCGGTGCGGGGTCCCGGCGACTTATGTGGTAGCAGCCCTTATGTATCTGTATAGAGCCGATACGGCAGTTTGTAGGCTTACACGGCCGGTGCGGGGTCCCGGCAGCGGTGTGAGTATACTGTACCGGTGCGGGGTCCCGGCAGTTGTATCTTGCAGGGCCAGTGCGGGGTCCCAAAAAAATTAGCCTTGCAGAACCACTGTGCTTCTGTTGGTCTGTACTTACCTACAGCACGGTGCTTCAGCTCCTGCTGTTCTTCCTCTGCCGGCGTTCTGCGCTGATGACATGGTCCATGCGCGCGTCCTCCAGCGGTTGTTGTTATGCTGGAGGAGCGCGCGCTTCTGACGTCAGCGGTCGGGCTGACACTGCGGGGGGCCGGCGGGAAGACCTTATTAGACCGGGAACTCGGCGGTGCCTGGTCTCTTTAGCTGGGCAGCCGGGTTCTGGGTCTAATAAGGTAAGCTATGGTGTCAGAAGTGCTTACAACATCCCTTACTGTGCTCAGCCTGATGCTAGTATGTGCATGTTTTCCAGATGTCTTCAGAAGCTAGTTCGAGGAAAAAGCTAGCTAAGGTTAAGCACAGGCTCTGTGTTACATGTGAGCAACCTCTCCCTGATGAATGCCCTTATGAGGACTGTGATGCATGTGCAAAAAATAAGGAGGCCGCAGCTGCTGCAGAAACAAAGAGGTGCATCAGTTGCCTCCAAACTCTACTAGATGACTGGCCATCTAACATTTGCAAGGAGTGTACACCCCCAGAGGCGGATCTAGCCACTGAAGCTAAGACCTTTTTTTCCTGGTTCAAGGAAAAATTCTCTGATGATAGAGAGGCGGATAAAAAATTAAAGAAGTTATCTAAAAAGCGTAAAGTCTCCGCTTCTGGTACTTCAGGTACTGGTCATTCTAAGAAGAAGATGAAGAGGTCCCCTATATCCAGTACCAGTTTCTCATCTTCTGAGTCATCCTCTCCGGGTCCTTCCTGTAGGAAGGCAAAGAAACAATATAGGAAGCGGAGTTCTTCCTCCTCATCCTCTTCCTCTTCCTCAAGTTCATCCTCGGAAGAGGAAAAGGTTACTGAAGATTTTTATCTATTTAAGAAGGAGGCTGCCGAAGGGTTGATAAAAAAAGTTAAACGCTGTGTAGAATCCGGCAAACATGAGCGATCCGGGCAGAATAAAGAAGCTTTATTCTATTTTCCAAAGAAAAGATCAAGGAGCCTGCCAGGTCACCAAATCCTAAAGAGCATAATGGAAAAAGAGTGGGACAAGCCGGATAAGCGGTTGGACCTAGGATCACGTTTCAAGATGATGTACAGATTAGATCCATCAGCATCGGAGTCTTGGGACCAGCCTGCAGTGGTAGATCCAGCGGTAGCTAGGCTATCAAAAAAATCTTTTTTCCCTGCAGATGAATCAGCGCTACTCAGAGACCCGCTTGACAGAAAGGCAGACACCTTTCTCAAAAGATCGCATCTTAATCTTGCCTCCCTGGGCAAAGCAGCACTCTCTTCAGTCCCGGTTTCCAGGGCTCTCAGGCTCTGGCTCAGCAACCTATCTCAGGATATAGAATCGGGTGTCTCTAGACATGATCTGTCTAAACAACTGTCCTCCTTAAAGTCGGCAGCAGATTATCTGTGCGATTTTTCCATTGACGTGCTAAAAATTGCTGCAAAAACAATGGCGGTTGCAAACTCGACACGAAGAGCAATCTGGCTGAAGCCATGGACAGGAGATGCCTCATCAAAGGGTCATTTTTGTACCTTGCCCTTTGAACCGGGTAAGCTTATTGGGAAGAGACTGGACAAAGTCCTGGAACAAAAAAAGAAAGATAAGGAACTGGATGTTCTTCAGTCCTTTCGGAAACCATATAGAAACTTCCGTTCTCAAAGGAACAAAGGAAGCTACCAGAGACGCCCTTTCCAGCGAAGGGACAGAAAGTTCCAGTCCAGGTATCAGGAAAAAAAGAAGAAGCAGTCAGGTCCTGCTGATCAAAAAAGGGAATTCTGACGCCAGACACCTCAGCCCAGTGGGCGCAAGGCTGTCAGCATTCCTTCCAGAATGGCAGTCAGTGACCTCCGACCCCTGGGTATTAAGAATTATTCAGGAAGGTTATGCGTTGGAGTTTTTACACCGTCCAAGAGACCGGTTTCTCCTAAACTTGGACAAAGATTTCAGAGTCCGAGCACTCCTGTTGGAGTTCCTAAAAAAAGGAGCACTAGAGCCTGTTCCCCCTGGAGAGGAATTCCAGGGAGTGTACTCCCACGTTTTCCCAGTGCCGAAACCAGATCTGGAATGGCGGTTAATTATAGATCTCAGATACTTGAACAAGTATTTGAAAAAAGTAAAGTTCAAGATGGACAGTATAAGATCCCTGTACAGCATTGCCAGTCCGGAGGATGTCATGGTATGTCTGGACCTGAAAGACGCCTACCTCCATGTGCCCATCAGGTGGGAGGACAGGAGGTTCTTGCGTGTAGCAGTACAGGGGAAACAAGAGGTTCACCATTTTCAGTTCAGGGCTCTGCCCTTTGGATTATCACCTGCGCCGAGAATCTTTACGAAACTTGTTATTGTCCTGGTAGCGGCCCTACGCCTCCAACAGATAAGGATTGTGCCCTACCTCGACGATTGGTTAATCATCGCCAACAATACCGAAGTAATAAAACACCATCTTCATCTATGTCTCAGTTTGCTCCAGAAGGTGGGTTTTATGGTAAACCTCCAGAAGTCCAAGTTGATTCCTTCTTCCCGTATCCAGTTCTTGGGGCTCCTGGTAGATCTACATCAAATGAAGATCTTTCTACCAGAGGAAAAGATTATACGTATAAAGGAGAGAATAATGAAGCTCCAGCGTCATCCAAGGATTTCCATCAGAAAAGCTATGAGCATCCTAGGGTCTTTGACAGCTTCCATAGAAGCAGTGCCTTGGGCAAGAGCCCATCTAAGAGATTTCCAGCAAGAGATTCTAAAAGTCTGGAACAAAAATTTGAACTCCCTAAATCGTTTCATGAAGGTATCTCCTGCTGTCCTGAAGGACCTGCTGTGGTGGACCATCAAGTCAAATTTAATACGGGGGAAAAGTTTCATAACCGAACACCAATTCACCATTACTACGGATGCGTCTGTCCGAGGTTGGGGTGCTCACCTAGGAGAACTATGGACTCAAGGTTCCTGGTCATTGAGGATGAGGTCAAAATCCTCCAACTTTCGGGAATTAAAGGCTATCCATCTTGCCCTGCTCCACTTCGAGCCTTATGTTTGCAGGAGATCTGTTCTGGTGCGAACAGACAACGCCACCGCGGCATATTACTTAAACAAGCAGGGAGGCACTCGATGTGCCACGCTTCAACACCTATGTGCCCTGATCATGCGGTGGGCGGAGCAGGTGGTAGTGGGCCTGAAGGCCATACACATAAAAGGTACGGTGAACCTCCAAGCAGATCTTCTGAGCCGACAGACTCTCCTACCAACAGAATGGTCAATCAACATGAAATACCTCGAGCCAATTTTCCTCAGATGGGGAATACCGGAGATCGACTTAATGGCGACCAAGCAGAACAGCAGATTGCAGAGGTTCGGGTCATTGAATGCACATTCTGCACCCTCAACCAGGCAGGTTACACCTCACTGCCTGGTTTCTGAAAGGGAGAGGCTAATTGGGCAAGGCCTCTCTGAAGAAGTGGTAAGCACATTGTTATCCTCTAGAAGACCATCTACCAACTTCGTGTACTCTAGGTTGTGGAAAAAATTCCTGAATTGGCTCTCCTCTTCTACACTGCAGTTTTCAGTTGAAGCAATTCTTCAGTTCTTACAGGAAGGATTTGAGAAAGGGCTAAAACCCAATACACTTAGAGTGCATATGACCTCAATTAATGCCATGTCTGATGGAAAGTTTGCAAATCATCCGCTCATTTCCAGATTCTTTAAGGCATTGAGAAAATTGAGGCCGGCTGTAAGGCCTCCGGTCGCACTTTGGGACTTAACTCTAGTCTTGAATGCTCTCACAGAAGCCCCCTTTGAGCCTATTGCAGAGGTAGAGTTAAAATGGCTCACTATGAAGTTGCTGTTCCTTGTGGCCATCACATCAGCCAAGAGGGTAGGGGAGCTACAAGCACTCTCCTCTAAGGAGCCTTTTTTGAAGATTCTGCCAGAAGGGGTGAGACTTCGTACGGTTCCTTCCTTTCTACCAAAGGTCGCCTCAGTGGCGAACATCAATAGAGAAGTGTTTCTGCCGGTGTTTTATCCAAACCCTGCCTCAGAAGAACAGAAGAAGTTTCATCTCCTAGATGTAAAGCGTGCCTTATCATGCTATATAAATCGTGTTCATCACTTCCGAAGAGAAGAGAATTTGTTTGTTCTTCCGACAGGTGAAAAAAGGGGTTGTAAGGCCTCAAAAGATTCATTGGCCAGATGGATCCGTACTACAATTGTAGAAACCTATCTGAAGAATGGAAAAGAACCACCTCATCCTTTAAGAGCCCATTCAACTAGAGCTACGTCTACGTCATGGGCAGAAAGGGAACAAGTACCCTTACTTGAAATCTGCAATGCGGCATCTTGGTCATCTACATCGACCTTCGCCCGGCATTATAGGTTGGACCTGCAGACCCAGAACCCAGCCTTTAGCTCCGGAGTTCTGTCTGCTGTTGAAAGACCATAAACCCTCCCTTTGTTATCTTTGGTAGATCCCTTCTGTGCTGCTGTAGGGACGATGAGGAAAGTCGGTATTTACTTACCGTAATAGTTCTTTCCTCGAGTCCCGAAGGCAGCACAACACCCTCCCTAAAATAAAAAATTTGTTGCATTACGTTTGTCTTGATTATTTACACAGTGTGGTATGGAAAAGGGGGTTACTTTATAGGGGTCCGGTCCGCCCCTGTACACTAATTAATTGTTAATTAGCATATTGTTCTAGGGGACGGTCCTGGTATGTGAGTGGGATCGGATATATCCCTTCTGTGCTGCCTTCGGGACTCGAGGAAAGAACTATTACGGTAAGTAAATACCGACTATATACACATACACTGCCACTATATACACACACACACACACACACCCATCATAAATATATACACTGCCTCTATATACACACACTGCCCCTTTATACACACATGGCCATCATACACACATACACGGCTTCTATATGCATATACACGGCCACTATATAGACACACACTGCCATCATAAACACATATACAGCCACTATATACACATACACTGCCACTGTATATACACACACAGCCATCATAAATATATACACTGCCTCTATATACACACACTGCCACTTTCTACACACATGGCCATCATACACACATACACAGCTTCTATATGCATATACACTGCCACTATATAGACACACACCGCCATCATACACACATATACAGCCACTATATACACATACACTGCCACTGTATATACACACACACATCCATCATAAATATATACACTGCCTCTATATACACACACTGCCCCTTTATACACACATGGCCATCATACACAGCTTCTATATACATACACTGCCCCTTTATACACACATGGCCATCATACACACATACACAGCTTCTATATGCATATACACTGCCACTATATAGACACACACTGCCATCATACACACATATACAGCCACTATATATATCCGGTGTCCCGGTACCGTATTTCATACCGTACCTTGTGATGAGGTCCCCAAAGTCAGAGTCCCTAGGAACAGTGGGGGTCCTCTTCTTTAGTTAACCCCTCGTCACCCCTCAGTTAGCTAAAATTTGTGTAAATAAAAGTGTAAATATGTATATTTAAGATGCCTACCTTGTTAGCTTCGCAGGACCTGCGGGTCATGTGACTTGGTTCACAGGACTCTATGGTTTGCTAAAGGACCTTTGGTGGTTCTAGTCAGGTGATCACCCACAATGCAATGTAACGGTGAGTGACTGTATGGACCAATCCAAAAACCGTTCAGCCCCTGCCCATATAAGGGAGCTGCAGCCATTAATCTCTCTCTTGCGTTGCTGACACTGGATGAGGTAGAACCTCCGCAACTTCCAAAGACTAGTACTAGGCCTAAGCCTTGCGGCCTCAACCTACGCTAAAGACTGTGAGTTCTTATCATTCCCCGCTATCTCCGCAAGATCACTGGACCTAAACTTACCCCTAAATCCAGCGGATCTATGCTACAAAATCCTCCTAAACTAAAGAGAACTTACAAGGTCCCAACCACCTGTCAATCGCTGCTTCAGCTGTATATAGACTCTTTTATCTGGACTGTTGTTACTGCTGCATGTTACCGAAAATCTTCAGTAACATTTCTACAACTTTTCAGCTAAGCACTGGTGGTGGAAAATCCGTTATTCTACACTCACCTATCGCTCTTGGGAAGGGTGGCGATAGGCCCAGCATTACTTCAGAGGTTTAACCCCCACCCTGACGTCACGAGTGACAGGGGTTAAATTAACCCCTCATATACTACAGCAACACCAAAACTACCCTACACCACACCAAGGCACCCCATATACACATACACTGCCACTGTATATACACATACAGCCATCATAAATATATACACTGCCTCTATATACACACACTGCCCCTTTATACACACATGGCCACCATACACACATACACAGCTTCTATATGCATATACACTGCCACCAGGGGCGGACACAGACAGCAGAGGGCCCTTGTGCAAAGAATGTGCCTGGCCCCCCCCCCCAAAAAAAAAATCAATTGTTCAGGACCCCCCCTCCATGTGTCACCTACTCAGGTGGACCCCCATATGTCACTTGCTCGGAAGACCCCCCCTGTATAAGTATCTAATTATTTATTAAGGGCTCCCATATGCCGCAGCTCATTCAAGCCCCCCACATTAGGTAGCATAGCTTTCCCATGTTAGGTAGCATAGATTCCCCACATTAGGTAGCATAGATTCCCCACATTAGGTAGCATAGTTTCCCCACATTAGGTAGCACAGATTCCCCACATTGGGTAACATAGTTTCCCCACATTAGGTAGCATAGTTTCCCCACATTAGGTAGCAAAGATTCCCCACATTAGGTAACATAGTTTCCCCACATTAGGTAGCATAGTTTCCCTACATTAGGTAGCACAGATTCCCCACATTAGGTAGCACAGATTCCTCACATTAGGTACCATAGTTTCCCCACATTGGGTAGCACAGATTCCCCACATTAGGTAGCACAGATTCCCCACATTAGGTAACATAGTTTCCCCACATTAGGTAGCCATAGCCCCCACCCAAACACACAGAGACACAGACACACACACAGACACACTTAACTGCCCTGCACAGCGCTTCTCCTCCCCGGCGGCGGCCTGACGAGTGACGTCACTGACGTCCTCCTGAGCGGGTCTGCAGAAGTACGTCACTTGTGCGACGTCCCTCGTCAGACCCCGGTCGGCCGGAGGCAGACTCACTGTCTAAAGTGCCCGCTGTGCTATTATACCCTGCAGCTGCTTTAGAACAGTGAGCAGCGGCGGCGCCAACCCTACCATGAACCTACTAGGCACAAAAAAAAGGGGGGCAGCAAAATGCCGCCCCTGAAAAGTGCCACTTGGGACTTATGGTCCCACCGGGTCCCATGGTAGGGCCAACCAGAGGCGGCTCTAGACTTTGTGAGGCCTTAGGCGAAACTTGAACATGAGGCCCTGCTTTATTTTCTGCTGAAATTACATGGTGGTCCGGCTGTGAGATGGTTATAATGTGACATCACTGTGTATTATCCCTGTACTGTGACATCACTGTGTATTATCTCTGTACTGTGCCATCACTGTCACGATGCCGGCTGGCAGGTAGTGGATCCTCTGTGCCAGAGAGGGATTGGCGTGGACCGTGCTAGTGGATCGGTTCTAAGTCACTACTGGTTTTCACCAGAGCCCGCCGCAAAGCGGGATGGTCTTGCTGCGGCGGTAGTGACCAGGTCGTATCCACTAGCAACGGCTCAACCTCTCTGGCTGCTGAAGATAGGCGCGGTACAAGGGAGTAGACAGAAGCAAGGTCGGACGTAGCAGAAGGTCGGGGCAGGCAGCAAGGATCGTAGTCAGGGGCAACGGCAGGAGGTCTGGAACACAGGCTAGGAACACACAAGGAAACGCTTTCACTGGCACGATGGCAACAAGATCCGGCAAGGAAGTGCAGGGGAAGTGAGGTGATATAGGGAAGTGCACAGGTGATAACACTAATTGGAACCACTGCGCCAATCAGCGGCGCAGTGGCCCTTTAAATCGCAAAGACCCGGCGCGCGCGCCCTAGGGAGCGGGGCCGCGCGCGCCGGGACAGGACTGACGGAGAGCGAGTCAGGTACGGGAGCCGGGGTGCGCATCGCGAGCGGGCGCTACCCGCATCGCGAATCGCATCCCGGCTGGAGGCGGTATCGCAGCGCCCCGGGTCAGTGAATCTGACCGGAGCGCTGCAGTGAGGAGAGTGTAGCGAGCGCTCCGGGGAGGAGCGGGGACCCGGAGCGCTCGGCGTAACAGTACCCCCCCCCTTGGGTCTCCCCCTCTTCTTAGAGCCTGAGAACCTGAGGAGCAGACTTTTGTCTAGGATATTGTCCTCAGGTTCCCAGGATCTCTCTTCTGGACCACAACCCTCCCAATCCACTAAAAAAAAGGTTTTCCCTCTGACCTTTTTGGATGCTAGAATCTCTTTGACGGAGAAGATGTCCGAGGAGCCGGAAACAGGAGTGGGAGGAACAGATTTGGGAGAGAAACGGTTAATGATAAGTGGTTTAAGAAGAGAAACGTGAAAAGCATTAGGAATACGAAGAGAAGGAGGAAGAAGAAGTTTGTAAGAGACAGGATTAATCTGGCACAAAATTTTGAAAGGACCAAGATAGCGTGGTCCCAACTTATAGCTAGGGACACGGAAGCGGACATATTTAGCGGAGAGCCATACCTTGTCTCCAGGGGAAAAAATGGGAGGAGCTCTTCTTTTCTTATCCGCGAACTTCTTCATGCGTGATGAAGCCTGTAAGAGAGAATTTTGGGTCTCTCTCCATATGATGGAAAGATCACGAGAAATTTCATCCACAGCGGGCAGACCAGAGGGCAAGGGGGTAGGGAGGGGGGGAAGAGGGTGACGGCCGTACACCACGAAAAATGGGGATTTTGAGGAAGATTCAGAGACTCTGAAGTTATACGAGAATTCGGCCCATGGTAGAAGATCTGCCCAGTCATCCTGGCGGGAGGAAACAAAATGTCGTAAATAATCACCCAAGACCTGGTTAATTCTTTCTACTTGTCCATTGGATTGAGGATGATATGCAGAAGAAAAATTTAATTTAATCTTGAGTTGTTTACAGAGAGCCCTCCAGAATTTAGACACGAATTGGACGCCTCTATCCGAGACGATCTGCGTGGGCAACCCATGAAGACGAAAAATGTGTACAAAAAATTGTTTAGCCAACTGAGGCGCTGAAGGAAGACCAGGAAGAGGGATGAAATGTGCCATTTTGGAGAATCGATCAACGACCACCCAAATAACAGTGTTGCCACGGGAAGGGGGTAAGTCAGTAATAAAATCCATACCAATCAGAGACCAAGGCTGTTCGGGGACAGGCAGAGGATGAAGAAAACCAGCGGGCTTCTGGCGAGGAGTCTTATCCCGGGCACAGATAGTGCAGGCTCGCACAAAGTCCACAACATCCGTCTCCAGAGTCGGCCACCAATAGAAGCGAGAGATGAGTTGCACAGATTTCTTGATGCCCGCATGACCTGCGAGATGGGAGGAGTGACCCCATTTGAGGATTCCGAGGCGTTGGCGTGGAGAAACAAAGGTCTTTCCTGGAGGAGTTTGCCTGATGGAGGCTGGAGAAGTGGAAATCAGGCAGTCAGGAGGAATGATGTGTTGCGGAGAGAGTTCAACTTCAGAAGCATCCGAGGAACGAGAGAGAGCATCGGCCCTAATGTTCTTATCGGCAGGCCGAAAGTGAATTTCAAAATTAAATCGGGCAAAGAACAGAGACCACCTGGCCTGGCGAGGATTCAGCCGTTGGGCAGACTGGAGGTAGGAGAGGTTCTTGTGATCGGTGTAAATAATAACTGGAAATCTTGATCCCTCCAGCAGATGCCTCCATTCCTCAAGTGCTAATTTAATGGCTAGAAGCTCTCGATCCCCGATGGAGTAGTTCCTCTCCGCCGGAGAGAAGGTCCTAGAAAAAAACCCACAAGTAACAGCATGCCCGGAAGAATTTTTTTGTAGAAGGACAGCTCCAGCTCCCACAGAGGAGGCATCAACCTCCAATAGGAAGGGTTTAGATGGGTCAGGTCTGGAGAGCACGGGAGCCGAAGAAAAGGCAGACTTGAGCCGTTTAAAGGCGTCTTCCGCTTGAGGAGGCCAAGACTTGGGATCGGCATTTTTTTTGGTTAAAGCCACGATAGGAGCCACAACGGTAGAAAAATGTGGAATAAATTGCCTGTAATAATTGGCGAACCCCAAAAAACGTTGGATAGCACGGAGTCCGGAGGGGCGTGGCCAATCTAAGACGGCAGAGAGTTTGTCTGGATCCATTTGTAGTCCCTGGCCAGAGACCAAGTATCCTAGGAAAGGAAGAGATTGACATTCAAACAGACATTTCTCTATTTTGGCATAGAGTTGATTGTCACGAAGTCTCTGAAGAACCATACGGACATGCTGGCGGTGTTCTTCTAGATTGGCAGAAAAAATCAGGATATCGTCCAGATATACAACAACACAGGAGTATAAGAGATCACGAAAAATTTCATTAACAAAGTCTTGGAAGACGGCAGGGGCGTTGCACAGGCCAAAGGGCATGACCAGATACTCAAAGTGTCCATCTCTGGTGTTAAATGCCGTTTTCCATTCATCCCCCTCTCTGATGCGGATGAGATTATAAGCACCTCTTAAGTCCAGTTTGGTAAAGATGTGGGCACCTTGGAGGCGATCAAAGAGTTCAGAGATGAGGGGTAGGGGGTAGCGGTTCTTAACCGTGATTTTATTAAGACCGCGGTAGTCAATGCAAGGACGTAGAGAGCCATCTTTTTTGGACACAAAGAAAAATCCGGCTCCGGCAGGAGAGGAGGATTTACGGATAAAGCCCTTTTTTAAATTTTCCTGGACGTATTCAGACATGGCAAGAGTCTCTGGGGCGGACAGAGGGTAAATTCTGCCCCGGGGTGGAGTAGTGCCCGGGAGGAGGTCGATAGGACAATCATAAGGCCTGTGAGGAGGTAGAGTCTCAGCTTGTTTTTTGCAAAAAACATCCGCAAAGTCCATATAGGCCTTAGGGAGACCGGTTACAGGAGGAACCACAGAGTCACGGCAAGGGTTACTGGGAACCGGTTTTAGGCAGTCCTTGGAACAAGAGGGCCCCCAACTCTTGATCTCCCCAGTGGACCAATCCAGGGTTGGGGAATGAAGTTGAAGCCAGGGAAGTCCAAGGAGAATTTCAGAAGTGCAATTGGGGAGGACCAAAAGTTCAATCCTCTCGTGATGAGGTCCGATGCACATTAGAAGGGGCTCCGTGCGGAAACGTATGGTACAGTCCAATCTTTCATTGTTTACACAATTGATGTAGAGGGGTCTGGCGAGACTGGTCACCGGGATGTTGAACCTGTTGACGAGAGAGGCCAAAATAAAATTTCCTGCAGATCCGGAGTCCAAGAAGGCCACAGCAGAGAAGGAGAAGGCAGAGGCAGACATCCGCACAGGCACAGTAAGACGTGGAGAAGCAGAGTAGACATCAAGGACTGTCTCACCTTTGTGCGGAGTCAGCGTACGTCTTTCCAGGCGGGGAGGACGGATAGGACAATCCTTCAGGAAGTGTTCGGTACTAGCACAGTACAGGCAGAGATTCTCCATGCGGCGTCGTGTCCTCTCTTGAGGTGTCAGGCGAGACCGGTCGACCTGCATAGCCTCCACGGCGGGGGGCACAGGAACAGATTGCAGGGGACCAGAGGAGAGAGGAGCCGGGGAGAAGAAACGCCTCGTGCGAACAGAGTCCATATCCTGGCGGAGCTCCTGACGCCTTTCGGAAAAACGCATGTCAATGCGAGTGGCTAGGTGAATGAGTTCATGTAGATTAGCAGGGATTTCTCGTGCGGCCAGAACATCTTTAATGTTGCTGGATAGGCCTTTTTTAAAGGTCGCGCAGAGGGCCTCATTATTCCAGGATAATTCTGAAGCAAGAGTACGGAATTGTACGGCATACTCGCCAACGGAAGAATTACCCTGGACCAGGTTCAACAGGGCAGTCTCAGCAGAAGAGGCTCGGGCAGGTTCCTCAAAGACACTTCGAATTTCCGAGAAGAAGGAGTGTACAGAGGCAGTGACGGGGTCATTGCGGTCCCAGAGCGGTGTGGCCCAAGACAGGGCTTTTCCAGACAGAAGGCTGACTACGAAAGCCACCTTAGACCTTTCAGTGGGAAACTGGTCCGACATCATCTCCAAGTGCAGGGAACATTGGGAAAGAAAGCCACGGCAAAACTTAGAGTCCCCATCAAATTTATCCGGCAAGGATAGTCGTAGACCAGAAGCGGCCACTCGCTGCGGAGGAGGTGCAGGAGCTGGCGGAGGAGATGATTGCTGAAGCTGTGGTAGTAACTGCTGTAGCATAACGGTCAGTTGAGACAGCTGTTGGCCTTGTTGCGCTATCTGTTGTGACTGCTGGGCGACCACCGTGGTGAGGTCAGCGACAACTGGCAGAGGAACTTCAGCGGGATCCATGGCCGGATCTACTGTCACGACGCCGGCTGGCAGGTAGTGGATCCTCTGTGCCAGAGAGGGATTGGCGTGGACCGTGCTAGTGGATCGGTTCTAAGTCACTACTGGTTTTCACCAGAGCCCGCCGCAAAGCGGGATGGTCTTGCTGCGGCGGTAGTGACCAGGTCGTATCCACTAGCAACGGCTCAACCTCTCTGGCTGCTGAAGATAGGCGCGGTACAAGGGAGTAGACAGAAGCAAGGTCGGACGTAGCAGAAGGTCGGGGCAGGCAGCAAGGATCGTAGTCAGGGGCAACGGCAGGAGGTCTGGAACACAGGCTAGGAACACACAAGGAAACGCTTTCACTGGCACGATGGCAACAAGATCCGGCAAGGAAGTGCAGGGGAAGTGAGGTGATATAGGGAAGTGCACAGGTGATAACACTAATTGGAACCACTGCGCCAATCAGCGGCGCAGTGGCCCTTTAAATCGCAAAGACCCGGCGCGCGCGCGCCCTAGGGAGCGGGGCCGCGCGCGCCGGGACAGGACTGACGGAGAGCGAGTCAGGTACGGGAGCCGGGGTGCGCATCGCGAGCGGGCGCTACCCGCATCGCGAATCGCATCCCGGCTGGAGGCGGTATCGCAGCGCCCCGGGTCAGTGGATCTGACCGGAGCGCTGCAGTGAGGAGAGTGTAGCGAGCGCTCCGGGGAGGAGCGGGGACCCGGAGCGCTCGGCGTAACAATCACTGTGTATTATCCCTGTACTGTGACATCACTGTGTGTATTATCTCTGTACTGTGACATCACTGTGTATTATCTCTGTACTGTGACATCACTGTGTATTGTCCCTGTACTGTGACATCACTATGTATTATCCCTGTACTGTGACATCACTGTGTATTATCACTGTACTGTGACATCACTGTGTATTATCACTGTACTGTGACATCACTGTGTATTGTCCCTGTATTGTGACATCACTGTGTGCATTATCCCAGTACTGTGACATCACTGTGTATTATTCCTGTACTGTGACATCACTGTGTATTATTCCTGTACTGTGACATCACTGTGTATTATCCCCGTACTGTGACATCACTGTGTATTATCCCCGTACTGTGACATCACTGTGTGTATATTATCCCTGTACTGTGACATCACTGTGTGTATATTATTCCTATACTGTGACATCACTGTGTATAGTATCCCTGTACTGTGACATCACTGTGTATTATTCCTGTACTGTGACATCACTGTGTATTATTCCTGCACTGTGACATCACTGTGTGTATTATCTCTGTACTGTGACATCACTGTGTGTATTATCCCTGTACTGTGACGTCACTGTGTATATTATACCTCCCTGTACTGTGACATCACTGTGTGTATATTATCCCTGTACTGTGACATCACTGTGTGTATATTATCCCTGTACTATGACATCACTGTGTTTATTATCCCTGTACTGTGACATCACTGTGTATTATCCCTGTACTGTGACATCACTGTGTATTATTCCTGTACTGTGACATCACTGTGTATTATTCCTGCACTGTGACATCACTGTGTGTATTATCTCTGTACTGTGACATCACTGTGTATATTATCCCTGTACTGTGACATCACTGTGTATTATCCCTGTACTGTGACATCACTGTGTATTATCCCTGTACTGTGACATCACTGTGTATTATTCCTGTACTGCGACGTCACTGTGTATTATTCCTGCACTGTGACATCACTGTGTGTATTATCTCTGTACTGTGACATCACTGTGTGTATTATCCCTGTACTGTAACATCACTGTGTATTATCCCTGTACTGTGACATCACTGTGTATTATCTCTGTACTGTGACGTCACTGTGTTATCCCTGTACTATGACATCACTGTGTATATTATCCCTCCCTGTACTGTGACATCACTGTGTGTATTATCTCTGTACTGTGACATCACTGTGTATTATCCCTGTACTGTGACATCACTGTGTATATTATACCTCCCTGTACTGTGACATCACTGTGTGTATATTATCCCTGTACTGTGACATCACTGTGTGTATTATCTCTGTACTGTGACATCACTGTGTATTATCCCTGTACTGTGACATCACTGTGTGTATTATCTCTGTACTGTGACATCACTGTGTGTATTATCCCTGTACTGTGACATCACTGTGTGTATTATACATGTACTGTGACATCACTGTGTGTATTATCCCTGTACTGTGACATCACTGTGTGTATTATCCCTGTACTGTGACATCACTGTGTGTATTATCCCTGTACTGTGACATCACTGTGTGTATTATCCCTGTACTGTGACATCACTGTGTGTATTATCCCCGTACTGTGACATCACTGTGTGTATTATCTCTGTACTGTGACATCACTGTGTGTATTATCCCTGTACTGTGACATCACTGTGTATTATCCCTGTACTGTGACATCACTGTGTATTATCCCTGTACTGTGATATCACTGTGTATTATCCCTGTACTGTGACATCACTGTGTATTATCCCTGTACTGTGACATCACTGTGTATTATCCCTGTACTGTGACATCACTGTGTATTATCCCTGTACTGTGACATCACTGTGTATTATCCCCGTACTGTGACATCACTGTGTATATTATCCCTGTACTGTGACATCACTGTGTATATTATCCCTGTGCTGTGACATCACTGTCTATATTATCTCTGAACTATAACATCACTGTGTGTTATCTCTATACTGCAACATCACTGTTGATACTTACACTGCACTGTGACATCACTGTATATATTAAGCCTGTATACCCTAATGTCACTGTACATATTTACCTTGCACTGCGAGTGACAATACAGGGTAAATATGCACAGTGACATCACAGTTCAGAGTTAATATAAACAGTAATGTCTCTGTACAGGGACAATAAACAGTTTTGCCACTACAAGGTTAATAAACGCAGTGTTGTCACAGTAGAGGGTAACTATACAGTGATGTCATTGTACCGGGAAAATATACACAGTGAAGTCAGCATTCAAGAATAATAAACTGTGATGTCACTACAGGGTTGTTATACACAGTGATATCAAATTACAGGATGAAGCACAGTGATGTCACAGTTTATTATGAAGCACAGTGATGTCACAGAGACTGCAGAATGTACAACTGTACGTATGATAAAGATGGCGGGATGCTATCGAAATGTCACACATACATGGGGGAATAAAACACTTTGTTTTTGCACCTTATCTGGGAGTGCCGCTGGATCTTTAGTTTTGTAGATAGATAGATAGATGATATATAGATAGATAGATAGATAATAGATATGAGATAGATAGATGATAGATAGATATGAGATAGATAGATAGATAGATAGATAGATGATAGATAGATAGATAGATATGAGATAGATATGAGATAGATAGATGATAGACATGTGATTGATAGATAGATAATAGATATGAGAGATAGATAGATATGAGATAGATAGATAGAGCAGTGTCTCCCAACCAGGGGGCTTCTAGCTATTCCAAAACGACAACTCCCAGCATGTCTTTGGCTTTATGAGCATACTGGGAGTTGTAGTTTTGCAACAGCTGGATGCCCCCTGGTTGGGAAACACTGTTCTATCTATCAATCATCTATCTATCTATTTATCTATCCATCTATCTCCTATCTATCTATCTATTCATCCATCTATCTATATCCATCTATCTATTTATGTATCTATCTTTCTATTTATCTATCTATCTCATATCTATCTCAGATAGATGAGAGATAGATAGATGAAAGATAGATAGATAGATATGAGAGATAGATAGATACATAAATAGATGGATATATAGATAGAAAGATAGATAAATAGATGATAGATAGATACTATCTATCTAAAACAAATAAAAACGGCACAACCAAAATCCAGAAATTAGATAGAAGTCGGGGTGCCCACATACTTGGAACCTGGGTCCACTGGTTCCTCAGTCGGGACAAAGAACAATATGATGCAGCACGCCACAAGTTTGCAGAAAATGGTGGTTTATTCCATCATGTGCATAGTCTATGCACATGATGGAATAAACCACCATTTTCTGCAAACTTGTGGCGTGCTGCATCATATTGTTCTTTATCTATCTATCTTTCTATATCCTATCTATCTATATCATATCTATCTATCATCTATCTGTCATCTATTTATCTATCTTTCTATCTATATATCCATCTATTTATGTATCTATCTATCTCTCATATCTATCTATCTTTCATCTATCTATCTCTCTTCTATCTGAGATAGATATGAGAGATAGATAAAAAGAAAGATAGATACATAGATAGATGGATAGATAGATAGATATGAGATAGATATGATATAGATAGATAGATATGAGATAGATAGATATGAGATAGATAGATATGAGATAGATAGATATGATATAGATAGATATGAGATAGATAGATAGATAGATATGAGATAGACAGATAGATGGATATAGATAGATAGGAGATAGATGGATAGATAGATAATAGATAGATGAGAGATAGATAGATGATTGATAGATAGATCAGTGTTTCCCAACCTGGGGGCCTCCAGCTGTTGCAAAACTACAACTCCCAGTATGCTCATAAAGCCAAAGGAATGCTGGGAGTTGTAGTTTTGCAACAGCTAGAGGTCCCCTGGTTGGGAAACACTGAACTACCTCCCACTGTCTCCCGAACTACAACTTTCCCCCTCTCCCCCAAGCAAGTTACTTACTTTAAAAGGGCAGCATCAGCAGTGGGCACTGGGCAGGTAAGTCTTCCATACTGGTGGTGTCCGGGCCTGTATACACACAGTGGGCCTGCTCCACAAGGTCCAGCAGCAGCATACAGGGGAGTGAGAGAGGGGGAGGAGCTTCCTGTCTGCTCTTCCCAGTCTGCATAGCGCGGCCCCTGCGTGGTGACAGGGCTGCTGGCTGAAGATTTATTTAAAAAAAAGGATGCTGGAGTAGATGGCTCCGGGGGGCAGGGGGTGCAGCGGGGGCTCGGGCCCCTTACTGGTGAACTAGCTGTACCCCCCTGATGGCCATGAGAGCTGCTAGTGACCTACTGCTGCTAGGGGGGACACAAGGGGGGGCCAATCATGATGTAGGGGGGGCTGTGCCCCCCTCCCCTAGAGACGCCACTGGCTGCAGGGGTGGTTGAACGCAGCGTCCATCTGGGTGCTGTCAAACTTGCTGTGGTCGGGGAGTATGCGGTGGTATGTGGCCTAATGCTCACCTCTGGGGCCGGACCTGGAGAGGGCAGCGGCCCCCTCTCACGCTGGGCCCCTGTGCAGCTGAACCGGCTGCACAGGCGATATGTCCGCCCCTGACTGCCACTATATAGACACACACTGCCATCATACACACATATACAGCCACTATATACACATACACTGCCACTGTATATACACACATCCATCACAAATATATACACTGCCTCTATATATACACACTGCCCCTTTATACACACATGGCCATCATACACAAATGCACAGCTTCTATATGCATATACACTTCCACTATATAGTCACACACTGCCATCATACACACATATACAGCAACAATATACACATACACTGCCACTGTATATACACACACAGCCATCATAAATATATACACTGCCTCTATATACACACACTGCCCCTTTATACACACATGGTCATCATACACAGCTTCTATATGCATATACACTGCCACTATATAGACACACACTGTCATCATACACACATATACAGCCACTATATACACATACACTGCCTTTGTATATACACATACAGCCATCATAAATATATACACTGCCTCTATATACACACACTGCCCCTTTATACACACATGGCCATCATACACACATACACAGATTCTATATACAGACACTGCCCAGGGATGTGGAAATCCTATCGCCCGACGCCCGGGACATGTAGTTTCGGGCACCGGGCAGGTGAATTTGTCATAGATTTAGCCCTGTATCGGACAAGCAGGGACAGACCGACTTCCCCCTTATTTTTCTTTAATGCCGGTGTGAGGCGCAGGAGCCAATGCAAGTCTGCACCTCACACCGGCGCTCAGGGTGTATGGAGGGGGCGGTGGCAGCCCCCAGCTGATTTCAGTAGCCGGGGGCCGCTGCTCAGAGCCCCCCCAGCTGGTGTGAGGGGATCTCACCTCACAGCTCCTCCCCTCCGCTCTCCGAAGATTGCCGAAGCTAGAGCCGGGAAGAGCGAGGGCAGAGCCCGAGGTCGCACGTCTGCAGGAGATGATTAAGCCACGCCCCCTCATCCCCCCTCCCGGAGTATGGACAGCGCAGCTCTGCATAATACAAGAAGACAGGGGTAGAATAAGGACGTACACAGCTCCTCCCCTCCCCTGCTCTGTCTACACAGGACCTAATTTATAACGGGAAGGTTTTAAGTTTTCACGGGGGAAAATACTGAGTAGGGAGGGGAGAGGACGTGTGTGAGGAGACATACTGCACTGCACTGCACGGGCTGGGGATTTCACCTCACACCGGCTCAGGTGGTTGTATATGTATGTAATGTATGATTAGGGGGGGTGTATCAGCGGCAGGTGTATGTATGATGTGTGCATACGGTAAGTATGGTGTATGTGTCATGTGTATATATGATGTGTGTATGGTGTCTGCGTATGTGTGATGTGTGTATGTAATGTATGATATATGGGGCAGTGGCAGGTGTATGTATAATGTGTGCATATGTATGTTGTATATTTATGGAGTGAGTGTATGTGTATATATGATGTGTGTATGTGTGATGTGTGTATGTAATGTATGATGTGGGGTGGGCAGCGGCAGGTGTATGTATGATGTGTGCATATGTATGGTGTGAGAGTATGTGTGATGTGTATATATGATGTGTGTATGGTATATGTGTGATGTGTGTATGTAATGTATGATGTGGGGGGCAGCGGCGGGTGTATGTATGATGTGTCTATGTATGATGTATCTATGTATGTAATGTATGATATAGGGGGCAGTGGCCTGTGTATGTATATGTGTATGCATGTATGTTTTGTACAGGGGCGGACTGACAAGTGCTGCTGCCAGTTGTGCTATCTAATTTTATTTATTTTTAGTGGCTTCTGGCTACCCGCACTATAGTGCACCACCAGAATCCCCCCCTTCGTACTCACCCGCCAACCAAGAGCCCCACGGATGCACGCAAACACGCCCGAACCAAAACTACAACTTCCAGCATGTTGCACCATAACCTAAACTGTAGAACTATAAAGTGTAACATGCTGGAAGTTGTAGTTTTGGTTCGGGTCAGCTGCACAGCCATAGGCTGCATCAGGGCATGCTGGGTGTTGTAGTTACTAACTGCAATTCCCAGTATTCCTTGACACAGCCTATGGCTCTGCAGCTGACACGAACCAAAACTACAACTCCCACAATATTACATGATAACCTTAACTATACTACTACACAGTGCAACATGTTACAACACCCACACAACCATAGGCTGTATCAGGGCATGCTTGGAGTTGTAGTTATCTAGTAACTAAATGCAACTTCCAGCATTTTCTCACACATAAATTAGAGTCAATAAAATGCACCATATAAACTGGAGAAGCAGAACCCCCCCAGTAACAGCGTTGTTCAGTGTTTTGCAATCAAAAGACTCCATATATAAGTCCCTATGAAGACTGAAAAATAGTGATTAAAATATTTTAAGAAGTGCGTATATATGTGAATAGGCCCCTTTCCTAATAAAAGTTCCGATAATAAATGGTTCCAAAAAAACTACAGATCACGGCACTTAAGATTACCCTCATTCCTTGCCTCGGGTGTAAAAGGAGCTAGCTAGAGCTCTCCCACCGCTAATAGCTTGGCATGCTTTGATCGCTGTGGCCGGCTATGTGGTGTCCTGACACCGTATTTCATATTGTGCCTTGGTTATTAGTCCCCAAAGTTAGAGTCCTAGGACTGTCGGGGTTCGCTTTCCTCATTTAAACCCTAGTCACCCCTTAGTCAATTAATATTTGTAAATATTATCTATCTAAATAAATGTATATGGTATTACTCACTGTTTTAGCGTCGCAGGACCTGCGGGTCATGTGACTGGGTTGCAGAACAGAACACTATGGTTTTTGCTAAAGGACCTTTGGTGGTTTTGGACATGTGATCACCCACAATACATTGTAACGGTGAGTGACAGCTGATGTGGACCAATCCAAAACGGCCAGCTCCTGCCCATATAAGGGAGCTGCGCCATATTGTCGCTCTCTTAGGTTGCTGACTCTGGACGAGGTAGGACCTCCACAGCTTACAAGACAAGTACTAGGCCCAAAGCCTTGCGGCTTAGGCCTGCGCTAGAGACGGATAGTTCTTACAATTCCCCGCTATCTCCGCAAGACCTCTGGACCTAATCTAACCCCTAAATCCAGCGGATCTATGCAAGTACAATCTTCATAAACTTAAGAGAACTTTCCGGTCCTAAGCATCTGTCAATCACTGCTGTGCTGTTTGTAAAGACTCTGTTATCTGGACAGTTACCGTTAAAGGGTAGCTCCCACCATCCTATTTTTTTTTTTTTTGCTAGCCCGTTCCCCCCCCCCCCCCCGCTGTGGCACTAGCCTGTTCCCTCCTCAGCCCCCCCCCCCCCCCGCCCCACATACCCAGTTCCCTCATTACACTTGCAGTTACTGCAGAGTCCGGCAGTGGGCGTGCAGGGACAGCGGCGGCACGAGGCGGCGGCGATGTGCGGGAGGAGTGGCCTCCCAGCCAGTGGCCGGGGAGCCAATGCGCTCGCTCCCGTCTGTCTGATTGACAGGCAGGGAGCGAGTGAAGCCTAACTGAAAAAGGACTGATTGCCACTCCAAAATCAGTCTTTTTTCAGTGGCCGGTTTTTAAATGTAAATTAAACCTTTTTAATGAAAAAAAAAAAAAAGAATAAAAGTATATTAGAGATATGTTGTAGTACATAAGAACTACAACATATCAAAAAATAAAGTTGGTGACAGTGCCCATTTAATGCATATACAGAAAATCTTCAGTAAAGATTCCTGCAAGTTTTAAATGGGCACTGTCACCAACTTTATTTTTTGATATGTTGTAGTTCTTATGTACTACAACATATCTCTAATATACTTTTATTATTTTTTTTTCCATTAAAAAGGTTTAATTTACATTTAAAAACCGGCCACTGAAAAAGGACTGATTTTGGAGTGGCAATCAGTCCTTTTTCAGGTAGGCTGCACTCGCTCCCTGCCTGTCAATCAGACCACTGGCTGGGAGGCCAATACTCCCGCACATCGCCGCCGCCGCCTCGTTGCCGCCGCTGTCCCTGCACGCCCGCTGCCGTACTCTGCAGTAACTGCAAGTGTAATGAGGGAGCGGGGTATGCGGGGTGAGGGGGGGGGAGGAGGGAACGGGCTAGTGCCGTAATAGGGGGGGGGGGGGGGTAACGGGCTAGCAAAAAAATAAAAAAATAGGATGGTGGGAGCTACCCTTTAAGTTGCGCACTGCTGTGGACAATCTATTTATTTTACACTCACATATCGCTCTTGGGAAGGGTGGCGATAGGCCCAGCATCACTACAGAGTTTTAACCCTCACCCTGGCATCACGAGTGACAAGGGTTAACAGCGCCCTTTATCATATAGTACTGCAACACCCCTACTGCCCACAACCCCCCAAGGCGTACCACAACTATTAAACCATTAGATCACCGCTGTCAAAGTTGACAGTAGTGTCTAAAGGAATCTTATAACCATCCCTGGTGGTCTAGTGGAGTGGATCGTACTATTTTGGTTGAATTTTTTTTTATCTACCAGGACAATTGGATTTTCTTGAGGGACAAGTAGATTGTGTTCCGCTTTAGTCCCTTGGACAAGTAGTTTATTTTAAATTTCCACACCACTGCTGCCCCTTTATGCACACATGGCCATCATACACATACACAGCTTCTATATGCATATACATTGCCACTATATAGACACACTGCCATCATACACACATATACAGCCACTATATACACATACACTGCCACTGTATTTACACACACACAGCCATCATAAATATGTACACTGCCTCTATATACACACATGCTCTGTATACACACATGGCCATCATACACACATACACAGCTTCTATATACACACACTGCCCCTTTATACACACATGGCCATCATATACAGCTTCTATATGCATATACACTGCCACTATATAGACACACACTGCCATCATACACACATATACAGCAACTGTATACACATACACTGCCACTGTATATACACATACAGCCATCATAAATATATACACTGCCTCTATATACACACACTGCCCCTTTATACACACATGGCCATCATACACATACACAGCTTATATATACACACACTGCCCCTTTATACACACATGGCCATCATACACACATACACAGCTTCTATATGCATATACACTGCCACTGTATATACACACACAGCCATCATACACACATATACAGTCACTATATACACATACACTGCCACTGTATATACACACACAGCCATCATAAATATATACACTGCCTCTATATACACACATTGACCCTTTATACATACATGGCCAGCATACACATACACAGCTTCTATATACACACACACACACACACACACTGCCCCTTTATACACACATGGCCATCATACACATACACAGCTTCTATATGCATATACACTTCCACTATATAGACACACACTGCCATCATACACACATAAACAGCCACTATATACACATACACTGCCACTGTATACACACACACACACACAGCCATCATAAATATATACACTGCCTCTATATACACACACTGCCCCTTTATACACACATGGCTATCATACACATACACAGCTTCTATATGCATATACACTTCCACTATATAGACACACACTGCCATCATTCACACATAAACAGCCACTATATACACATATACTGCCACTGTATACACACACACACACACACACACACACAGCCATCATAAATATATACACTGCCTCTATATACACACACAATGCCCCTTTTACACACATGGCCATCATACACATACACAGCTTCTATATGCATATACACTGCTACTATATAGACACACACTGCCATCATACACACATATACAGCCACTATACACATACACTACCACTGTATACACACACACAGCCATCCTAAATATATACACTGCCTCTATATACACACAATGCCCCTCTATACACACATGGCCATCATACACATACACAGCTTGTATATACACACACTGCCCCTTTATACACACACATGGCCATCCAGGGGCGTAGCTAGAAACCACAGGGCCCCGTTGCGAAAAATTGTCCTGGATCCCCCTACCCATACCTCCCTCCCCAACCACCCCCCCCCCCCCCCCCCGCCGACGACCTGCTTTCTCAATCCCTGACGACCCCCTTTCTCGGCCTCAGCCGCACAAAGATATCAGTGACTACAGCACAGATGGGACAGAGTCAGGAGAAAAAGGTGACTTACAGACAGGGACGGACTGGGACCAAAAATAGGCCCGGGCATTTTAAAATAAGCAGTCCATTTTTATGGTGGGGGTCCGACTGGTGGGACCTCCACCAATCCCCTTTGTTCAAGTGGCTCTCCAGATGTTGGAAAGCTGCAACTCCCATCGTGTCTGAAGAGTCTCAGGATTTATGGGAGTTGTAGTTTTGCAACAGCTGGAGAGCCACAGATTGGAGTACAGCCATCATCACTGCAGAACATACAACTGACTACAACTCTGATAGGACAGTCAGGAGAACACACAATATCAGTGACCTGAGTGACGTCTTTCCTTTTCTTCCTCATCCGGTCCAGACGTCAGGACTTCTTCCAGCTACATCTTCTCTGCATAGTTTGACACCCGGACATCATTGGTTCCTTATTTTGTCAGCAGATCCTTATCCTCTGTATGAAGACAGTAATCATTAGATTTCTGCCAAATACTGTACCCCCTGAATATAATACTGCCAACCACTGTGCCCCCTGAATATAATACTGCTAACCATTGTACCCCCTAAAAATAATACTGCCACACACTGCACCCTCTAAATATATTATTGCCACACACTGTACCCTCTGAATATATTATTGCCACACACTGTACCCTCTGAATATAATACAGGTACCACACACTGTAGCCTCTAAATATAACCCTGCTATACGCTGTACACTGAATATAATATAAATTTTCCTCCCGATTCCTTTGTTCCACCCTCTTTCCCCCTAGATTTGTAAGTCCTCTTCATGCTTCCCTGAACTCCCCCCCCCCCACACCCCAAAGTCCTTTCCCAGGTAAATAACATCACTCCTCTACCACCAACATACAGTCCCATGTAAATAACATCCCTCCCCTGTCACCACCATACAGTCCCATGTAAATAACATCACTCCTATACCACCAATATACAGTCCCATGTAAATGACATCACTCCTATACCGACAATATACAGTCCCATGTAAATGACATCCCTCTTATACCACCAATATACAGTCCCATGTAAATGACATCACTCCTATACCACCAATATACAGTCCCATGTAAATGACATCACTCCTATACCACCAATATACAGTCCCATGTAAAGGTTCCTGTTGCTTTTTCATGGCAAGAATAATAAGGGAGATTTATCCAACCTTGTGCAGAGGAACAATAGAGCAGTCGCCCATAGCAACCCATCACATTTCAGCTTTCATTTTTCAAAGACTTTTTTTTAAATGAAAGCTGGAATCTGATTGGTTGCTATGGGCGACTGCTCCAGTGTTCCTCCAGCATGCCCGGACAGCCATTCAGCTATTGCAAAACTACAACTCTCAGCATGCCAAAGCAGCCATTGGCTGTCTGGGCTTGCTGGGAGTTGTAGTTTAGCAACATCTGGATATCTGGTATACTAGTTTGTAAGAGGAAGGCACTGTGTTTAGTGAAAGTCCACCCCCCCCTCCCGTTCTCCTCCTCCTCCTCATCCCACCCCCCTCCCCATCATCATCATCATTACACCCCCCTCCCCGGTCCTCCTCATCATCATTACACCCCCTCCCCCGTCCTCCTCATCATCATCATCATTACACCCCCCTCCCCCGTCCTCCTCATCATCATTACACCCCCCCCATACTCCTCATCATCATTACACCCCCCTTCCAATCCAAATCTTTATTTTTATACACACTATAAATTACATGTATCATTTACATCATCATTAATACATTATCATATCTTGTATTGCAGTTGTTCACTTTTTTATCAACATTTTTTCACATACCTTTTTAGGAATTTTATTATCCGTATTTTTTCTCATGATTCCCACTATGGTTCATTTTAACTCAAATCTTGATCCATAGTGTATTTCTACACATACCCAATGACCATTATTTTCTCTTTTTCACTATTCTACACATCCCATCTGACACTCACACTTATATATCTAATTCTCCATCTCTATCCTTATGTTTTCTTTTCTTTTTTTCTTCTATTCCCATTCTCTATCTGGATCCATTACTCATTTTACAACACACTTGAAACTTCCAGTCTCCACATTTTTTTTTTCCAATTAGTATTACATCACTGTATGAAGACTATATAAAATTTGCCTTTCTACCCTTTATCCATACTTATAGCTACTGAAGAAAAGGCCTGCGGTCTTGAAACGCGTCTAGCCCAATATCTGCACCTTATCCATAAGTGTAATACAATACAGAAATTTAGGTGCACTACTGTGGTAGATGTATACAATGACATTGGCTAATCCCTCAACACTGATGTTAAAATTGAGACATTCGCTAGTGTATCCTTATATTAAGGACACACCAGAGCCCGCACACCAACGCCAAGGTTTCTCAGATGGCACGGGACCTAACGCTAACCTACCTGTGCGTATAAAGGGACCAGTGGGCAATTACAGCAGCACTAGGTCGACATGCAGCCTGCTCCCAGTTCCCTCCAGCGTGACTAAGCACACATACAATGGAAGGGGGGAGAGAGGCTACAAGCCCCATCCATAAGTGTATATCACTTTAAACAGACCGTATCTGCCATATTCCATTTGCAACAGCTGGATGCCTGCGATTCTGGGACCACTGCTGCACGCGCGCTGTTAGCACCTTATTCACACGTGCAATCCGCACCACCTGTTACCTGCATCCACTCACAGCCCCGGTCGGCAGAGTTACTCCTGGACATCATCCTCCCCAAGGCCGGACGCCTCCCGTGCCAGCCCAGGACACTCGGACCCCCGGAGACTCAGCCACTCACCCAGCATACCACTCAGACGGGCACCGATATCCAAAGTGCCAGACTCAGCCGTGCATGCCCGGACCTGAGGATTCCGAAGGCGGGTGAGTAGTGCTGTGCACCGAGACTTGACATTTTCACCGCTGACAGTGTTTGCTACATTGTCTGCATTATTTAACTCAGCCGCCACAAAGATATAACTTTGACAGGCACATCACCGCTATAACTGAAGATTTGTCTATGAACTTTTTATTGTAGCTACTGTCGCTACATTTACTACCATATACTCGTTACTCTAGATAAACCTGAACTAATTGAGACCTTTTATTCTGGACATTCTTTGTGGATATTCTGTTGAATTATTCCTATGAACTATATGGACTGAGAACGTTTTTTCTTGATATATGCAGCAGATACTGATTAATTTAATTAATTAATTTTCTTGGGTGCTACTTATCCATCATTTTATTGTGTTATTTTATCAATTACCTTACCTATTTTTTACCTAGTATATGGGCATATATATAGGGCCCTGCTAGGTGATTGGTTATATATACCCTTTTTTACATAATAAAGCCCATCTTTTAGATCCTATCTTCACTAGTCTTTCCTTTCTTCTCTCCCCTGTGCTTTTGAGGACTGGTTCACATAATTATTTTATATTTATCATTTCTACATATTACATTAGGCCTTTTGGGTGAAGGCAACACCTTTAACCTCAAGCACATTATTCCTTTTATCCTAAGGGAGCTACACATATTTTACATTTACTATATAGACACACACTGCCATCATACACACATATACAGCCACTATACACATACACTGCCACTATATATACACACACAGCCATCATAAATATATGCACTGCCTCTATATACACACACTGCCCCTTTATACACACATGGTCATCATACACACATACACAGCTTCTATATGCATATACACTGCCTCTATATACACACACTGCCATCATACACACATATACAGCCACTATACACATACACTGCCACTGTATATACACACACAGCCATCATAAATATATACACTGCCTCTATATACACACACTGCCACTATATACACATACACTGCCACTGTATATACACACACACATCCATCATAAATATATACACTGCCTCTATATACACACACTGGGGGACATGTATCATTTCTAGTGTATAATAGAAGTTTTTTACCCCTCTGTCTGTTGTCTAAATTTGGCGCAGCTGCATTAAATTTATCATTCTTGTGCAGCTACTTTTTTGAATTGCGTTTAAATTTAGAATTCTCCTCAGAGCATACATTTACACCACAGCTCTATTTAGTAGGAGCTTTGTCTGCAGCGTATCTGCACCTAAACAGTAAGAATTTTTCTTCATTATGTAGAGTTTTAATCTCACAATAATACCACTTTTTGCACCCAATTATAACACATCAATTATACCAATGTCCTTATTCTTCATTTAACATCTGTGACACCCCTGTGCAAATCACCTCAAATGTACATGGTGCACTCTACCTTATGGGCCTTGTTGTGCGCCCGCAGAGCACTTTGCGCCCACATATCTGGTATCTCCGTACTCTGGCTAAATTGTGTCCCAAAAAATGGGGATCTTTTTTCCCCATTTACCTCTTGTGAAAATGTAAAGTATGCGGCAACACCTGCATGTCAGTGTAAATAATTTTATTTTTATACATTAACATACTGGTGTAGACTCCAACTGTTCCTTTTCATAATGGGTAAAAGGAGAAAAAGCCCCCCAAAATCTGTAAGGCAATTTCTCCCGAGTACGGCGATACCCCATATGTGACCCTAGTCTGTTGCCTTGAAATACGACAGGTCTCCAAAGTGAGAGCGCCATGCGCATTTGAGGCCTAAATTAGGGTTTTGCATAGGGGTGGACATAGGGGTATTCTACACCAGTGTTTCCCAAACAGGGTGCCTCCAGCTGTTGCAAAACTCCCAACATGCCTGGACAGTCAATGGCTGTCCGGCAATACTGGGAGTTGTTGTTTTGCAACAGCTGGAGGCTCCATTTTGGAAACAGTGCCGTACCAGACGTTGTTCATATTTATTGGGGAGGGGAGGGGGGCTGTGTAGCGGTATGTATATATAGTGTTTTTTTACTTATTTTATTTAAGTGTAGTGTAGTGCAGTGTTTTTAGGGTACAGTCACACGGGCGGGGGTTCACAGCGAGTTTGCTGCATCTCAATCTTGCAGCACTCCCTGTAAACTTCTGCCCATGTGAATGTACCCTGTCCATTCACATTGGGGGGAGGGGGGGAAACATCCAGCTGTTGCAAAACTACAACTCCGAGCATGCCCTTTGGCTGTCCGTACATGCTGGGAGTTGTAGTTTTGCAACAGCTGGAGGCACACTGGTTGCGAAACAAGGAAACAGACTCAGTGTTTCGCAACCAGTGTGCCTTCAGCTGTTGCAAAAACTTCAAATCTCAGCATGCAGTGACAGCAGAAGGACATGCTGGAACTTGTAGTTATGCAACAGCTGGAGGCATACTGCTACAACTCCCAGCATGCCCTTTGGCAGTCCGTGCATGCTGAGGGTTGTAGTTATGCAACAGCTGAAGGCACACTGGTTGCAAAACACTTGAAAGTTTTTTACTTAACTTAGTGTTTCCAAACCAGTGTGCCTCCAGCTGTTGCACAACTTCAATTCCCAGCATGCATGGTCTGTCAGTGCATGCTAGGTGTTATAGTTTGGAGGCACAGCTGGAGGCACACGGGTTGGGAAAAGAGTTAGGTTTCCCAACATTTTACTTAACTTAGTGTTTCCAAACCAGTGTGCCTCCAGCTGTTGCAAAACTATAATTCCCAGCATGGCCAGACATGCTGGAAGTTGTATTTCGGCAATATCTGAAGGGTCAGATGTTGACGAACTACAATTCCCAGCATGCTTGGGCAGTCTGGGCATGCTGGGAGTTGTAGTTTTGCAACAGCTGGAGGTCCACAGTTTGTAGACCACTGTATAATGGTCTCCAATCTGTGGTCTTCCAGATGTTACAGAACTACAACTCCCAGCATGCCTCGACAGAGTGGGCATGCTGAGATTTGTAATTTTGGAACATCTGGAAGAGCACAGATTGGAGACCATTATACAGTGGTCTCCAAACTGTGGCCCTCCAGATGTTGCAAAACTACAACTCCCAGCATGCCCAGAAAGCCAAAGGCTGTCTGGGCATGCTGGGAGTTGCAGTTTTGAAACTCCCAGAGGCAGCGGTGAGATCGCTTTACGGCGATCTCACTGCTGCCAATGAAGATGCCGCCCTGCTGCCGGAAACTCACCGCCGGGACACACCACCCCCGGGACCGCCTGGAGGACGCCGCTCGCGCTGGGACCGCTCGGGACACCGCATGGCCGGGTAAGTGACGCCGGGGGATGGGTAAGGGACACTTAGCAGAGCGGTGTGTGTCCCGATCCCCGTGATCCGGACTCACACACCGCGCTGCTATCAGCTAGACAGATTTGACTAGCTGATAGCAGCGATCGCTGGGGGGGATGAAACCCCCCGTGGTCGCATGGTAAGATGGTTAGCTATCAGTGATAGCCACCATCTTACCGGGCACTGGGGAAAAGTATAACGGAAAGCAGTAAATTTTTAAAATAAAAGGAGAATGATCTACAGTGTTAAGTGGATTACAAAGCTATTTTAATGTGATGGAGCTTGTTCAATGATAAGTTATCAAACATTTCCTATGTAAATGTATTAAATTGTTGGATCATAAAATACCAGTATACAAGTGATCTAATGAATAACTGAACTGGAAACAAATATTCTATATGCAAATTATTTTAAAAGTGTTTTGGAATAACCAAGGAGTAAAAAGCAATATAAAGCAAACCAAATGAGGAATTGAGATAGGAAAGTAAAAACATTCTGGTGGTTCCTTAGTAGAACTTTCCTTCTGAAATAGAAAGGATTGCTACGTGCAGTTAAAATTGGCTTATATTTGTGGGGGAAAAGACGCACTTGCGTCAAAATTTTTGGTGCAAAGGAAAAGTACGCAGGTAATAAATCCATGTGTACTATATATGCAGCTCCAATGTACCCTGTTTCGGCCACATCTGGAGGACATGCTCTACCAAAACGTGCGCAAAAAAATGCGCAAAGGGCTTGCGCAAAATTTTGCGCAAAAAAATACACACAGAACAGGGGTAAAATCTTTGATACATGTCCCCCACTGCCCCTTTATGCACACATGGCCATCATACACACATACACAGCTTCTATACACATATACACTGCCACTATATAGACACACACTGCCATCATACACACATATACGGCCACTATATACACATACACTGCCACTGTATATACACACACAGCCATCATAAATATATACACTGCCTCTATATACACACACTGCCCCTTTATACACACATGGCCATCATACACAGCTTCTATACACATATACACTGCCACTATATAGACACATACTGCCATCATACACACATATACGGCCACTATATATGCATACACTGCCACTGTATATACACACACATCCATCATAAATATATACACTGGCTCTATATACACACATGGCCATCATACACATACACAGCTTCTATATACATATACACTGCCTCTATATACACACACTGCCATCATACACACATATACGGCCACTATATATGCATACACTGCCACTGTATATACACACACATCCATCATAAATATATACACTGGCTCTATATACACACATGGCCATCATACACATACACAGCTTCTATATACATATACACTGCCTCTATATACACAAACTGCCATCATACACACATATACGGCCACTATATACACATACACTGCCACGGTATATACACACACATCCATCATAAATATATACACTGCCTCTATATACACACATGGCCATCATACACATACACAGCTTCTATATACACACACTGGGAAAGATTTATCAAAACCTGTGCAGAGGAGAAGTTGCTGAGTTGCCCTTAGCAACCAATCAGATCACTTCTTTCACTTTTTCCAGGCCTTTTCAAAAAGGAAAGAAGCGATCTGAATGGTTGCTATGGGCAACTCAGCAACTTTTCCTCTGGACAGGTTTTGATAAATCTACCCCACTGCCCCTTTATACACACACTTCCATCATACACAGCTTCTATATACACACACTGCCCCTTTATACACACATGGCCATCATACACACATACACAGCTTCTATATGCATATACACTGCCACTATATAGACACACACTGTCATCATATACACATATACAGCCACTATATACACATACACTGCCACTGTATATACACACATCTATCATAAATATATACACTGCCTCTATATACACACATGGCCATCATACACACATACACAGCTTCTATATGCATATACACTGCCACTATATAGACACACACTGCCATCATACACACATATACAGCCACTATATACACATACGCTGCCACTGTATATACACACACACCCATCATAAATATATACACTGCCCCTTTATACACACATGGCCAGCATACACACATACACAGCTTCTATATACACACACTGCCCCTTTATACACACATGGCCATCATACACACATACACAGCTTCTATATGCATATACACTGCCACTATATAGACACACACTGCCATCATACACACATATACAGCAACAATATACACATACACTGCCACTATACATACACACACCCATCATAAATATATACACTGCCCCTTTATACACACATGGCCAGCATACACACATACACAGCTTCTATATACACACACTGCCCCTTTATACACACATAGCCATCATACACACATACACAGCTTCTATATGCATATACACTGCCACTATATAGACACACACTGCCATCATACACACATATGCAGCGACTATATACACATACACTGCCACTATATATACACACACCCATCATAAATATATACACTGCCTCTATATACACACTGCCCCTTTATACACACATGGCCATCATACACACATACACAGCTTCTATATGCATATACACTGCCACTATATAGACACACACTGCCATCATACACACATATGCAGCAACTATATACACATACACTGCCACTGTATAGACACATACGGACATCATAAATATATACACTGCCTCTATATACACACACTGCCTCTATATACACACATGGCCATCATACACACATACACAGCTGCTATATACACACACTGCCCCTTTACACACACATGGCCATCATACACACATACACAGCTTCTATATGCATATACACTGCCACTATATAGACACACACTGCCATCATACACACATATGCAGCGACTATATACACATACACTGCCACTGTATAGATACATGCAGACATCATAAATACATACACTGCCTCTATATACACACATGGCCATCATACACACATACACAGCTGCTATATACACACACTGCCCCTTTACACACCCACCCATCATACACTGCTCCCATACAATTACCTGTGTGCAGTGTAGCCTGCTGCTCCGCTCCTCTATTGCAGGAACTGGGCAGGAAGAGGAGGGACACGTGAGCCGATGTCACTGGCCAGTTGCTACTAGCAGGCCCTGCTGGTAACTGAGAGCCGCGCACAGGCATGTCTCATACCAACTGCAGCCCCTGCCATTTTAAAGTGACAGTGTGCTACCCTCCGGACGGCGCTCCCTCTCGCTCCAGCCTCGCTGGCCAGTTTGGACCACAGACAGGGCAGGGCTGGAACGTAAGAAAAAAGAATGTGATGCAGTCAGTCAGTGTATAGTGATGCCGTCAGCCGTCAGTTAGTGACAGTCACTCACTGACTCGCAAGAAAGAGTGTTGGGGCCAGCTGGGCCTCCCCGAGGGTCCGGGCCCCTTACTGGGGTACCAGTTGTACCCCCCTGATGGCGGCCCTGTCTGTGTGACCCTATTCTTAAGAGGTTAATTACATTTCAGTACAAATTAACCAATCAGCAAAGTCTTACCAAGCGAAAATAAAAGCCTGGACTGAACCATTGACTGGTGGGTAAAATAAACTAGCAGGTCAACAGCAGTAAAATGGATTATATTAAAAGAAATGAGAGCAAGAAGACAAAGCACTTTCCCATCTTTGTTTCAATCATATAGCTACCATCTTTATAATTTTTACTGTGTTTTTGGGGCAGTTTATATGTTCCTGTAGTAGTACAGTCCAGCTAGGTGCAGTTGCTATGACAACTGTTATGCTGCAGCAGCCATGTTAACTGCCATCCTAGAAACAGCTTAAAGACCAGTCGAGTGCCAGTCCTGAGTGCCCCCCAAATATATGAAGAAGATGCCACTTCTCTCTGTGCCCTGGTCTGATAATGTAAGGTGATTATAGATTGCGTACAGGTTTGGGCAGTGTTGGCACAGATGTGAGCGCTCCCATTACACAAAATATCTACAGTCTAGGACAGTGTTTCCCAACCAATGTGTCTTCAGCTATTGTAAACTACAACTTCCAGGGTGCCCAAGCAACAGAAGGCTGTCTGGGCATGCTGGGAGCTGCAGTTTTGCAAAAGCTTGAGATGGGTTGGAATTCCACTTGTTTTTTTTGGCAAAAACACCAAGAAAAATGCCAAATCTGCCGCATGGCGTTTTTTCGGCCAAAAAATGCTGTGGCCAGATGTGAGCTGTAAATCAATGAGAAATTGCAAAATTCTTATTCCATTTGGCATTTTTCACTTTGGCGTTTTTTTTATCCTTTTGGTGTTTTTCCACTCTTTTTTGGCGTTTTTCAGATCGTTGGTAATTGCAGCCACTGGCGTTTTTTTTGTCAAAATCGTGGCATTTTTCTCCCATAGAAGTTTATGGGAGTGAAAAAATGCCAAGAAAAATTATATGTGGGTTTTAACTTTGGCATCTTTTCAGGCGGTTTTCATTCTTTTTTGGACTTTAGCGATCCAAAAAAGTGATGGAGATACCTTTTTTAACAAAAAATTTCGTAGGGTACCATAAAAAAAAAAAAGATAGAGTAAGTGAAGGAAAAAATAGTATCTAACGAAATGTATCTTTTTTATAACAACATTTTTATAAATTTTTAAACAGGGATCAATTAATGTGAGCGGGTGGAGACCTAAAAATGTAGCAATAATAAAATTGTAGTGTGTATGTGTTTTTTTTTTTTTTTTTTTTTTTTAAGGTAGTACTACGACTCCCAGCATAGAACACACTGTTCCTGTTAGTACCTGTACTAATTGACAGATTGCCTGTTGTGATCCTCCTATATAATTACTAGATGCAGCGGCCGCTCTTCTATGGTCCCCTGCACTGCCGTATATATACACCTATTCATATTTCCCACAGAGAGCTGCGATTGGCCAGATGGTTCCAGCCAATCACAGCTCTCTGTGGGAAATAGGAATATGTGTATATATACGGCAGTGCAGGGGACCATAGGAGAGCAGCCGCTGCATCTATACATTATACAGGAGAATCACAGCGGGTGTCAGGAGGAGTGATACCCGCTGTGATCTTTCCTTACCTCCAGGTACTACTACTCCCAACATGTAGCACACTCTGCTCACTGCTGGGAGATGTAGTACCTGCATTAATAGACAGATCGCAGTGAGTGTCAGAAGTTACACTTGCTGTGATCTGTCTATTAATGCAGGTAATACAGCTCCCAGCATGGAGCAGAGTCTGCTCCATGTTGGGAGTAGTTGTACTTGCAGTTAACCCCTTAAGGACTAGGCCATTTTATACCTTAAGGACCGGAGCGTTTTTTGCAATTCTGACCACTGTCACTTTAAACATTAATAACTCTGGAATGCTTTTAGTTATCATTCTGATTCCGAGATTGTTTTTTCGTGACATATTCTACTTTAACATAGTGGTAAAATTTTATGGTAACTTGCATCATTTCTTGGTGAAAAATCCCAAAATTTGACGAAAAAATTGAAAATTTTGCATTTTTCTAACTTTGAAGCTCTCTGCTTGTAAGGAAAATGGATATTCAAAATAAATTTATTTTTTATTCACATATACAATATGTCTACTTTATGATTGCATCATAAAATTGACGAGTTTTTACTTTTGGAAGACACCAGAGGGCTTCAAAGTTCAGCAGCAATTTTCCAAATTTTCACAAAATTTTCAAACTCAATATTTTTCAGGGACCAGTTCAGGTTTGAAGTGGATTTGAAGGGTCTTCATATTAGAAATACACCATAAATGACCCCATTATAAAAACTGCACCCCCCAAAGTATTCAAAATGACATTCAGTAAGTGTGTTAACCCTTTAGGTGTTTCACAGGAATAGCAGCAAAGTGAAGGAGAAAATTCAAAATCTTCATTTTTTACACTCGCATGTTCTTGTAGACCCAATTTTTTTATGTTTGCAAGGGGTAAAAGGAGAAAATTTTTACTTGTGTTTGTAGCCCAATTCCTCTCGAGTAAGCACATACCTCATATGTCTATGTTAATTGTTCGGCGGGCGCAGTAGAAGGCTCAGAAGCGAAGGAGCGACAAGGGGATTTTGGAGAGTATATTTTTCTGAAATGGTTTTTGGGGGGCATGTTGCATTTAGGAAGCCCCTATGGTGCCAGAACAGCTAAAACCGCCCACATGCCATACCATTTTGGAAACTAGACCCCTTGAGGAACGTAACAAGGAATTAAGTGAGCCTTAATACCCCACAGGGGTTTCACAACTTTTGCAAATGTAAAAAAAAAAAAAAAAAAAATCTAAAATGCTTGGTTTCCCAAAAATTTGACATTTTTACAAAGGGTTAAATCCGAAAATACCCCCCAAAATTTGAAGCCCAATTTCTCCCGATTCAGAAAACACCCCATATGGGGGTGAAAAGTGCTCTGCTGGCGCACTACAGGTCCCAGAAGAGAAGGAGTCACATTTGGCTTTTTTGAAGCAAATTTTGCTCTGGGGGCATGCCTCATTTAGGAAGCCCCTATGGTGCCAGGACAGCAAAAAAAAACCACATGGCATACCATTTTGGAAACTAGACCCCTTGGGGAACGTAACAAGGGGTAAAGTGAACCTTAATACCCCACAGGGGTTTCACGACTTTGGCATATGCAAAAAAAAAAGAATAAATTTTACCAAAAATGCTTGATTTCCCAAAAATTTGACATTTTTACAAAGGGTTAAAGCAGAAAATACCCCCCAAAATTTGAAGCCCAATTTCTCCCGATTCAGAAAACACCCCATATGGGGGTGAAAAGTGCTCTGTTGGCGCACTACAGGTCCCAGAAGAGAAGGAGTCACATTTCACTTTTTTGAAGCAAATTTTGCTCTGGGGGCATGCCTCTTTTAGGAAGCCCCTATGGTGCCAGGACAGCAAAAAAAAACACATGGCATACCATTTTGGAAACTAGACCCCTTGGGGAACGTAACAAGGGGTAAAGTGAACCTTAATACCCCACAGGGGTTTCACGACTTTGGCATATGCAAAAAAAAAAGAATAAATTTTACCAAAAATGCTTGATTTCCCCAAAATTTTACATTTTTACAAAGGGTTAAAGCAGAAAATACCCCCCAAAATTTGAAGCCCAATTTCTCCCGATTCAGAAAACACCCCATATGGGGGTGAAAAGTGCTCTGCTGGCGCACTACAGGTCCCAGAAGAGAAGGAGTCACATTTGGCTTTTTTGAAGCAAATTTTGCTCTGGGGGCATGCCTCATTTAGGAAGCCCCTATGGTGCCAGGACAGCAAAAAAAAAACACATGGCATACCATTTTGGAAACTAGACCCCTTGGGGAACGTAACAAGGGGTAAAGTGAACCTTAATACCCCACAGGGGTTTCACGACTTTGGCATATGCAAAAAAAAAAGAATAAATTTTACCAAAAATGCTTGATTTCCCAAAAATTTTACATTTTTACAAAGGGTTAAAGCAGAAAATACCCCCCAAAATTTGAAGCCCAATTTCTCCCGATTCAGAAAACACCCCATATGGGGGTGAAAAGTGCTCTGTTGGCGCACTACAGGTCCCAGAAGAGAAGGAGTCACATTTCACTTTTTTGAAGCAAATTTTGCTCTGGGGGCATGCCTCTTTTAGGAAGCCCCTATGGTGCCAGGACAGCAAAAAAAAAACACATGGCATACCATTTTGGAAACTAGACCCCTTGGGGAACGTAACAAGGGGTAAAGTGAACCTTAATACCCCACAGGGGTTTCACGACTTTGGCATATGCAAAAAAAAAAGAATAAATTTTACCAAAAATGCTTGATTTCCCCAAAATTTTACATTTTTACAAAGGGTTAAAGCAGAAAATACCCCCCAAAATTTGAAGCCCAATTTCTCCCGATTCAGAAAACACCCCATATGGGGGTGAAAAGTGCTCTGCTGGCGCACTACAGGTCCCAGAAGAGAAGGAGTCACATTTGGCTTTTTTGAAGCAAATTTTGCTCTGGGGGCATGCCTCATTTAGGAAGCCCCTATGGTGCCAGGACAGCAAAAAAAAAACACATGGCATACCATTTTGAAAACTAGACCCCTTGGGGAACGTAACAAGGGGTAAAGTGAACCTTAATACCCCACAGGGGTTTCACGACTTTGGCATATGCAAAAAAAAAAGAATAAATTTTACCAAAAATGCTTGATTTCCCAAAAATTTTACATTTTTACAAAGGGTTAAAGCAGAAAATACCCCCCAAAATTTGAAGCCCAATTTCTCCCGATTCAGAAAACACCCCATATGGGGGTGAAAAGTGCTCTGCTGGCGCACTACAGGTCCCAGAAGAGAAGGAGTCACATTTGGCTTTTTTGAAGCAAATTTTGCTCTGGGGGCATGCCTCATTTAGGAAGCCCCTATGGTGCCAGGACAGCAAAAAAAAAACACATGGCATACCATTTTGGAAACTAGACCCCTTGGGGAACGTAACAAGGGGTAAAGTGAACCTTAATACCCCACAGGGGTTTCACGACTTTGGCATATGCAAAAAAAAAAGAATAAATTTTACCAAAAATGCTTGGTTTCCCAAAAATTTTACATTTTTACAAAGGGTTAAAGCAGAAAATACCCCCCAAAATTTGAAGCCCAATTTCTCCCGATTCAGAAAACACCCCATATGGGGGTGAAAAGTGCTCTGCTGGCGCACTACAGGTCCCAGAAGAGAAGGAGTCACATTTGGCTTTTTTGAAGCAAATTTTGCTCTGGGGGCATGCCTCTTTTAGGAAGCCCCTATGGTGCCACGACAGCAAAAAAAAAACACATGGCATACCATTTTGGAAACTAGACCCCTTGGGGAACGTAACAAGGGGTAAAGTGAACCTTAATACCCCACAAGGGTTTCACGACTTTGGCATATGCAAAAAAAAAAGAATAAATTTTACCAAAAATGCTTGGTTTCCCAAAAATTTAACATTTTTACAAAGGGTTAAAGCAGAAAATACCCCCCAAAATTTGAAGCCCAATTTCTCCTGATTCAGAAAACGCCCCATATGGGGGTGAAAAGTGCTCTGCTGGCGCACTACAGGTCTCAGAAGAGGAGTTACAAATTTTGCTCTGGGGACATGCCGCATTTCGGAAGCCCCTATGGTGCCAGGACAGTAAAAAAAAAAAAAAAAACATGGCATACATTTTGGAAACTAGACCCCTTGGGGAACGTAACAGTGTTACAGTGAGTACTTACACCTCACAGGTTTTTTGAAAAGTGGGCCATAAATTGAAAAATTAGATTTTTTTACAGTAAAATGCTGGGGTTACCCAATTATTAACATTTTCACAAGGGGTAATATGAGGAATTGGGTTACACATTTTGGAGGGCTTTTCCCCCTGACTATAAAAATACATCCACATATGGGGTAACGTGCTGGACGGGCGCACAACAAGGCTCAGAAGTCATAGAGGTCACTTTGTATTTGTGACCTTTGGCATATCAGTAGCTGACGGTTACATACATTCCGAGGAAAATACAAAAATGAAACACCCACATGTGACACCATTACAGAAAGTACCCACCCTGAGGAATGGGTATAGGGGTAAAGAGGACATTTTTAATGCACAGGTGTTTCCTAAATTTATTTTCCAGGAATGGATGAAGGGTAGCTTTTGAATATTGCAATTTTCAACCTATACTCTGCTTCATTTTTCTGGGAACAACTAACATGTGACTCCGAATTGTCGCCTGGAAATACGACAGAGCTCAGCGAGAACTCTTTGCATTTGAGGCGGATGTTTGTTACGGACCTAACAGTTACATACATTCAGAGGAAAATACAAGAAAGGAACACCCACATGTGAGCCTATTACAAACAGTACACCCCCTAAGGAAGGTGTATAGGGTGAAGTGGAGATTTGGAACAGACGGGTGTTCCCTTCATTTATTTTCCAGGAATGGATGAAGTGTACTATGGGGGGGAAAAAATTGCAATTTTAGAACTGATATGCCAATTATTTTCCCAGAATGATGACCCAGAGTACAGCCAAAAGTAAAAATGATGCCCGCCCCAAACCCTATACTCTGAATCATCATTCTGGGAAGGGGATATGTGGGGCCGTCCCTATTCTGTTACCTCAAATGCGCAACCCGCTCAGGTGGAGAGAGAGAGCGTTGCGCATTTGAGGCAACTGCAAACCTCCAATGCTGTTGACTCTGTGTCCCATGACCCATTTTTGGGGGACAAAGATATTATGAGGGGCATTGGGAAAGAGGTTTTGGGTTTGATTTTTTGGGGGTAGGGTATTTTGGTATAAAATTTGGAAGATAATGTACCCTGGACTGGTACATTGGAGCCGAATTCTGGGGAATGAAATTTAGGGCAAAGGATGGAAAATTTAGTACTCCATGGAAGTGTGATACTCCCTGAAGCAGCCTATGCAGAGGCCCGGATGATCGGGGCAAGTGTCACACTGAATGGTGGTGTCCCTCCGTCTCCCCTTCCTGTGACACACTCTGCATCTTTTCTGGGTTCGTCCCGACCTTCCAGTGTTGGGGATCACACATGGAAAGTGTTGGCCGGGGACGATCCGGGGACCTAAAGTTCCAGAGGTGCTCTGACCCGCTCTTTGGCGATCACCATAGATGAGGGCCTTTAGAACTACCTCTTGGTACTCCAGGTATGTCCCTGTGTTGCCAGCGTTCTGGTACAGTATAAAAGAGTTGTACATGGCAACCTGTACCATGTAGACCGCAACCTTTTTATACCATACGCGTGTTTTCCGCATGGCATTATATGGCTTGAGGACTTGATCAGAAAGATCAACTCCCCCCATATACCGATTGTAGTCCAGAATACAATCGGGCTTGAGGACCGGTCCCGCGGTACCTCGCACAGGGACAGGGGTGCTGCCATTCCCATGAATTGTGGTGAGCATAAGGACATCCCTCTTGTCCTTATACCGGACCAACAACAGGTTCTCATGGGAAAAGGCACGGGACTCACCCCGGGGGATAGGAGCATGTAGGGAATGATGGGGCGGAAGGCCTCTTTGATTCTTCCGGACTGTCCCACAAGCGACCGTGGATCTGGCGGCGAGGGATGAAAAGAGAGGGATACTAGTATAAAAGTTATCCACGTAAAGGTGGTAACCTTTATCTAGCAATGGGTGCAAAAGGCCCCAAACGATTTTCCCGCTAACACCCAGAGTGGGGGAACAATCTGGGGGTTCAATGCGGGAATCTCGTCCCTCATACACCATAAACTTGCAAGTGTACCCGGAGGTACTCTCGCAAAGTTTATACATCTTCACGCCATACCGCGCTCGCTTGGTCGGGATGTATTGCCGGAAGCTGAGTCTCCCCTTGAAGCTGATGAGCGACTCATCAATAGAGACCTCCCGCCCCGGGACATAGGCCTCCCAAAATCTGGCCCCGAAGTGATTGATGACCGGCCTGATTTTATACAGGCGGTCATACGCGGGATCAGTTCGGGGGGGACATGCCGCATTATCAGCATAATGCAAACATCTCCGAATGGCCTCGAACCGGGAACGTGTCATGGCCATACTGTAGAGGGGTGTCTGGTAAAAGACGTCCCCACTCCAATATTGCCTGACACAGGGTTTTTTAACTATACCCATATGCAGCGCAAGGCCCCAAAAGGTCCTCATTTCGGCTGCATCGACTGGAGTCCAGCCGCCGGGTCTAGCTAAAAGTGAGCCCGGGTTAGCGGCGACGAACTGTTGGGCGTACAGATTCGTCTGTGTAACCATCAAATTAACAAAGTCGTCACTGAAAAAATGACCGAAAAAGTCCTTTTCAGTGATCCCGGCGATGTTAATTTTGATTCCTGAGTCGCCAACAAACTCAGGAATCACGGGCTCGTGGTCCGCTGGCTCAGCCCAGTCAAGTTCTCCGGTACGAGGTACCAGTGACCTTGGCAGGGGGGCTTCACTAGTATGAGCGCCAGGGGGACTCATACTAGCATGGGGCACAGGCTCAAGGACAGAGGAGGTTTGCGGCACCGCATGGCGGCGAGTTCGCCGCCTTGGTGGCTCATCATCTGAACTAGATGATGAGGAGGACGATGAAATAAGGAAGGTGGGGTCTTCATCGTCCTCTGAGATGCTTTCAGAGTCGGAGGCAATTAGGTCATATGCCTCCTCCGCCGAAAACACTCTGCGGGCCATTTCCCTACTCTAATGGGGATACGGGTATGTGTGTGTGTGGGGGGGAAAACTTTATTGGTGTGTGTGCTGCGTGTGGTGTGGTGCGATACTACCTCCCTAACCCGCCCTAACCCGCCCTAGCCTAACCTAACTAAACTAACCCGCCCTAACAGAAAAAAATATAAAATAAAAAGGGGACTTTTAAAAAAAAGGGGGACTTCTAGCGCAAAAAAAAACCCTGCACCAAAAAAATAAGCGTTTATCTAATCAGTGGTGTGCGCACTGATTAGCGCTTGTGGCGGCAGGGGGCGCAGAAGTCAGTGGGGGGTCCAGCCACTCAGCCCAGGACAGTGGCTGGTGGCTTGTTCACAGACCCCCACACAAAAAACCCGAAAAAATAAATAAAAAAACGCTTTACCCCGAAAAAAATGCACCCGCCTGAACCAAAAAAAAAACGCTGATCAGTGATAAATCACCGACAGCGGTGGGACAGGCTGCACACACAGGTACGGTCCGTCCACACAGTACACGCCTGCTACTGGTGGCACGGACCGCCTATGGGTGCAAAAAAAAATCCGCGTTTACCGAAAAAGGTGCCTTTACCACAAAAAAAAGCTGATCAGTGATAAATCACTGACAGCGGTGAGGCACGCCGCACACACAGGTACGGTCCGGCCACACAGTACACGCCTGCTACTGGTGGCACGGACCGCCTATGGGGGCAAAAACACGCTAGAAAACCCGAAAAAAAGCGCCGGCACCACAAAAAAAAACGCTGATCAGTACTACGGGACTGATCAGCGGCGGGTGGGCTTTAACAAACGGTGGCGGACCGCTCTTTTATAACTAAGAGGGTCCGCACACACGCTTAGTGAAAAAAAAAAAAAAAAAAAGATCTGCGGCAAAAAAAAAGGCTGACGGCAGACCGCAGCGACCCAGCAGGGCCGGGGTCACGCAGCTAAAGGTGCTACGGACCCACGGACACCCACTGAGGTACGCCAAAAAAAAAAAATTAAAAACTATTTTTTTTTTTTTAACCCTAACCTGTCCCTACCTAATCTAAAGCTATCCCTGGGGATTTCTGTGCCAAGGGGCCACAGAAAGGGGGCAAGGGGCACTTTTTTTTTACTGAGGGGATGGTGGGCAGCACGGGGCTCCGTCCTGCACACCAGATCTCTGTGGAATGGTGGGCAGAACGGAGCAACGTGCTCCTAGCCCACCAGATCCCCTCCCATTACATTGTGATTGGTGTGGCCACTTTGGCCACCCAATCACAACTGTACTGAGGGGGTGGCCACAATGCCAGCCCCCAGTACAGCATGGATGGTGATTGGTGGTGTATACTACACCACCAGTCACCATCTATATCCAGGTCACAGGGTCACACGTGACCCTGATGACCTGGAACCGCTGCAGAACGCCGGTTAGTAGTTACCGGCGTCCTGCAGCGATCGCCGGTAAAGGAGGTCCTCCGGACCTCCTCCGGCACACTGCCAGGATGTCTGCTGATAGAAATCAGCAGACATCCGGCTCCGATCCCCGCCCGGCGAGCGGCGGGGAACGGAATCGCAGCGCATCGCTCGTCTGAATTGACGAGCGATGCGCCGCGATCGCCGACATGGGGGGTCATCATGACCCCCCTGGGCGATATGCCCCGATGCCTGCTGATCGATTTCAGCAGGCATCGGGCGCCGGCTCCGCTCCAGATGGTTGCGGGGGGCCGGCAAAACACATGACGTTCTCATACGTCATGTGTCCTTAAGGACTCGGACATGGAGACGTATGAGAACGTCATGTGTCCTTAAGGGGTTAAAGACAGATCACAGTGGATGTCACTATTGACACCTGATGTGATCGTCTTTTCTATTGCAGAGATGGAGCAGCTGTATACAGCACTCGCATCTCTGCTCCGTACTCCGGCCACTCAATCATTGATATTTCCCTCAGAGCTGTAATTGACTGCAACCATCTGGCCAATCACCACTCTGGGTGGGAAATATGAATGAATGATGTTCTATTCCCATCACTGGCCGGAGTATAGGGCAGAGATATTAGCACTGTATAGAGCTGCATCTCTGCTATATAATGAACGATCGCATTGGGTGTCAGGACTGAGACCCGGGGCGATATGTCTATTACTACAGGCACTACTACTCCCATCATGGAACAGTCTGTTCCATGCTAGGGGTAGTAGTACTACCTAAAAAATTTAAAAATAGAGAAAAAAAAGTGAAACACACACACTTTATTAAACATTAATTAAAATGTAAAAGTTTCAAAAAGGTGCAGCTCACAACAAAAAGGGCGAGGTAATTAAAGCTATATCCGGTCCCTACCGGCGTCAAAGGAAAAATAAAAGTCAAATTTATAGCTTTTACCCCAAGGACCTCACCATCCAAGGTGCATAATGATATATGTGGAAACAATAATAAATTATATAGAAAACAGCATCACTGGTATAAAAAATTTTATGCGATAAAATGAGTTAACTACACATACAGAGGCACTAATAGATACCCCACTGGGCCCTAGTGGAGTATCAAATTGTTGTCTGGCACCTATTTTGAGAGTCCTGTTATGGAGCAGATGATTAAAGTGCACTTACCCCCTTAACTACCATGGACGTGTATACACGTACAAGCAGGATGAACGTTCCCGCACCAGGACATGTATACTTGTCCATGGTTCTCGTGGGTGCTGCCCAGTGCACCCACGAGATCGCGGCAGGGACTGGGCTGTAACACATAGCCAGGACCCTGCCACACTCCTGAGACCGAAGAAAACTTCGGTCCCGGCAGTTTAACCCTTACAGCCGCGGTCGGAAGCGACCGCGAGCTGTAAGGAGTTTTGACAGAGGGAGGGGGCTCCCTCTGTCTCTCTCCTTTAGCACCCCGCAAAGATTGCGGGGTGCTGCTGCTTACCTGGGCAGCCGGAGGGGTCTTTAAAAGGGCCCCCAGGTCTGCCCTGGATATTGCCTGCCAGGACATGCCAGAGGCACGTCCTGATATGCTGCCTGCTAGTGTAAAACTAAGTGTAAAGCTAAAGCATAAAAAAAGTGAAAAAAATATTAAATAAGTAAAAGTGTATAAAAACAATGGGGGGCATTTACTAAGGGGTTTAGTAATTTTTTCTGACTATTTTTGGCGCAAAATTGTCGCAATTGCGCCTACCCTATAAATTGTGCGACTTTCCCTAGCAAGAGCTAGAAAGTCAAAAAAAAAATTCCCGCTTAATTTACGCTAGTTTTCAGTTTTTACTTGCAGTGGTCAGGAATTTATTAACTGAGACAGTCGCAGTTGCGCAATAAACTGTCGCAACGGCCGTAAAAATTGACTAAATTTACTCCAGCTCCAACATGGAGCAGGAAAAGCTACTGCCGCCCGTGCTCCGACATACTTTCTTCCCGCTACCCTCACTGCGCTACCGGGACACTACAGTGATTTATACCCCCCCCCCCTCTCACCTGCCAGCGCCACACAACTCCCATCTGTCTGCTGTTGCAAGACTACAAGTCCCAGCATGGCCTTACAGTGAGGACACGCTGGGAGTTGTAGTCTTGTAGCAGCGGGAGCTGAGCGGCGCGGGCGGGAGACAAGGGGGGGGGGGGGTTAGCGGGGAGACCGTATGAGGAGCCCGGGCAGCTGCACTGTAATGTCAGCCCGGGCTCCTGCCCTGAGAGCCATAGGCTTTGGCTGTCAGGGCATGCTGGTTGTTGTAGTTTTGCAACAGCTGGAGGGCCACAGTTTGCAGACCACTGGTGTGTGGTCTGTAAACTGTAGTCCTCCAGCTGTTGCAAAACTAAACAGCTGAAGGGGACCGGCGAAGAAGTTCACTTACCCTTCCGAGGCTCCAGCGACGATCGCTGACGGAGATCGTCGCGCGGCAGTGTCGCGCGGCAGTGTCGTGCAGCGCTGGATCCTACGGAAGCCGGTAAGTTGCGCAAGCTTCCCAACCAGGGTGCCTCCAAATGTTGCAAGACTACAACTCCCAGCATGCCTGGACACCCTTTGGCTGTCCGGGCATGCTGGGAGTTGTAGTTTTGCAACAGCTGGAGGCACCCTTGTTGGGAAACACTGGCCTAAAACAGTGTTTCCCAACCAGGGTGCCTCCAGATGTTGCAAGACTACAACTCCCAGCATGCCTGGACAGTCATTGGCTGTCCGGGCATGCTGGGAGTTGTAGTTTTGCAACAGCTGGAGGCACCCTTGTTGGGAAACACTGGCCTAAAACAGTGTTTCCCAACCAGGGTGCCTCCAGATGTTGCAAGACTACAACTCCCAGCATGCCTGGACAGCCATTGGCTGTCCAGGCATGCTGGGAGTTGTAGTTTTGCAACAGCTGGAGGGCCACAGTTTGCAGACCACTGGTTTGTGGTCTGTAAACTGTAGCCCTCCAGCTGTTGCAAAACTAAACAGCTGAAGGGGACCGGCGAAGAAGTTCACTTACCCTTCCGAGGCTCCAGCGACGATCGCTGTCGGAGATCGCCGCGCGGCACTGTCGCGTGGCAGTGTCGCGCGGCAGTGTCGTGCAGCGCTGGATCCTACGGAAGCCGGTAAGTTGCGCAGGCTTCCCAACCAGGGTGCCTCCAGTTGTTGCAAGACTACAACTCCCAGCATGCCTGGACAGCCTTTGGCTGTCCAGGCATGCTGGGAGTTGTAGTTTAGCAACAGCTGGAGGCACCCTGGTTGGGAAACACTGGCCTAAAACAGTTGGGAAACACTGGCCTAAAACAGTCACCCTGGTTGGGAAACACTGTTTTAGGCCAGTGTTTCCCAACCAGGGTGCCTCCAGATGTTGCAAGACTACAACTCCCAGCATGCCTGGACAGCCTTTGACTGTCCAGGCATGCTGGGGCTTGTAGTTTTGCAACATCTGGAGGCACCCTGGTTGGGAAACACTGTTTTAGGCCAGTGTTTCCCAGCCAGGTTGCCTCCAGATGTTGCAAAACTACAACTCCCAGCATGCCTAGACAGCCTTTGACTGTCCAGGCATGCTGGGGCTTGTAGTTTTGCAACATCCGGAGGCACCCTGGTTGGGAAACACTGGCCTAAAACAGTGTTTCCCAACCAGGGTGCCTCCAGATGTTGCAAAACTACAAGTCCCAGGTTGGGAAACACTGTGCCGGCCTCCGCCCCACCTTACTGTAAGGGCATGCTGGGAGTTGTAGTCCTGCAGCTGGGGGCAGGGGACAAGCTTGTCACTTGCCCACACATCTCCTGCACCACACAACTACAACTCCCAGCATGTCCTTACTGTAAGGGCATGCTGGCAGTTGTAGTCGTGCGGGGCGGGAGATGTGTGAGCAGGTGATAAAAAATGTACTAACCCATTTTTTTTGTTTTCTTCTCATTTCAGATCCGTGTATCCTGTGGACTCCTTCGGATTCGGTGGACTACTTCGATGACCAGCGTTTTTCTTTGTTTGATTTTAATAAAATGGTTAATGAGGGCTTGTGGGGGAGTGTTTTTTGTAATAAAAATTTTTTAAAACCTGTTGTGTTTTTTTCTTACTTTACTAGACAGGCTTAGTAGTGGAAGCTGTCTTATAGACAGAGTCCATTACTAACCTGGGCTTAGCGCTAGCCACAAAAACAGCTAGCGCTAACCCCCTATTATTACCCCGGTACCCAACGCCACAGGGGTGCCGGGAAGAGCCAGTACCAACAGGCCTGGAGCGTCAAAAATGGCGCTCCTGGGCCTAGGTGGTAACAGGCTGGCGTTATTTAGGCTGGGGAGGGCCAGTAACAATGGTCCTCGCCCACCCTGGGAATGTCAGGCTGTTACTGTTTGGTTGGTATTTGGCTTAGAATGAAAATAGGGGGGACCCTATGCGTTTTTTTTTTTAAATAAATAATTAAATATATTAAAAAAAACGCATAGGGTCCCCCTATTTTTATTCTCAACTAAATACCAACCAAACAGTAACAGCCTGATGTTACCAGGGTGGGCGAGGACCATTGTTACTGGCCCTCCCCAACCTAAATAACGCCAGCCTGTTACCGCCTAGGCCCAGGAGCGCCATTTTTGACGCTCCGGGCCTGTTGGTACCAGCTCTTCCCGGCACCCCTGTGGTGTTGGGTACCGGGGTAATAATTGGGGGTTAGCGCTAGCTGTTTTTGTGGCTAACGCTAAGCCCGGCTTAGTAATGGACTCAGTCTATAAGACAGCTTCCACTACTAAGCCTGTCTAGTAAAGTAAAATAAAAATAAAACACAACAGGTTTTAAAAAAAATTTATTACAAAAAACACTCCCCCACAAGCCCTCGTTAACCATTTTATTAACATCAAGCAAAGAAAAACGCTGGTCATCGCAGTAGTCCACCGAATCCGAAGGAGTCCACAGGATACACAGATCTGTAGAAGAAGTAACCAAAAAAAAAAAAAGTGTAAGTACATTTAGGGAGAAAAAAACTGTGTTAAAAAATGTAATAAACACACACACACACACACACTAAACGCCGTTTACCACTTCTGAGCCATGACTACAATTTACAGTGATCCCTCAACTTACAATGGCCTCAACATACAATAGTTTCAACATACAATGGTCTTTTCTGGACCATCGTAAGTTGAAACCAGACTCAACATACAATGCTACAGACAGTCCAGATCTGTAAAACGTGTCAATGGCTGGAAGAACCAACCAATCAAAATGGGCATTCACTGGTAAAACCCCTGTATTACTGAAGTGTATGCACTGACTGGTGTCTGGTATTACATGTTCTGTACACTTTACCTGTATCAGGGTTAGCTGCTCTTTTGGACACCAGGTGAGGGCGACTCCATTACTTGTTTGGGACATTGCGTGTACTGTACAGGACCCCTGAAGAAGCTCCTGTCCTCTACATAGACCAGTGTTTGCCAAGCAGGGTGGCCCCATCTTTTGCAAAACTACAACTCCCAGCATGCCCGGACAGCCTTTGGCTGTCCAGGCATGCTGGGAGTTATAGTTTTGCAACAGCTGGAGGCTCCCTGCTTGGGAAACACTGACATAGACAGTGATTTACAGCTCCCAGCAGATCTTTATTACTTTTATATGTAGGGATTTGCTTTATCTATATCAGTTATCTACTTATTTTTCTTTGTCACTTTTTCCTATTTTGGATGACATTTTGGTGCCTTTAGAACCAATTACCACGTTTCCATAGAGTTATGGTCTCAACATACAATGGTTTCAACTTACAATGGTTTTCCTGGAACCAATTAATATTGTAACTTGAGGGACCACTGTAGTTATTGAATTATTTAGATGTGGTGAAAAAGCTAAAAAAAAACTCAAAAACAAAAGATCCAGAAGGAAACCAGCAGCCAAACCTATTCAGACAGCTGGAAAAAGGAACAGACTATTTTTTCTACTACATGAAGTAAATTTCCCACTTTTGCCTATGTGTGCCAAATTTATTAATGCCGTGCAACAATTTAGTAAATTTGTCGCACATAGTCAAAAATGAAGTAGAAAAAAACAGGGTAAAAACCAGACTACATAGTAAAAGATTAGTAAATGCCCCTCAATAAGTATAAAAAAGTGTAAAAAACTAAAAGTAAAAAAAGTGTAAAAAATTAAATAAAAACACATTTATTAACTTCTTCAGGACATAGGGCGTATGTATATGCCCTGCATCCCGAGTCCTTAAGGACCGAGGGCGTATCCATACGCCCGTGGGAATTCCGGCCCCCACCGCTAACCGGTTGGGGACCGGAGCCGGATGCCTGCTGAAATCGTTCAGCAGGCATCCCGGCATATCGCCCAGGGGGGTCATTATGCCCCCCCATGTCGGCGATCGCCGCAGATCGCTGGACAATTCAGTCCAGCGATCTGCGGCGATTCCTGGTCAATCGGGTCTCCAGTGACCCGGTGACCCGGAATTACTGGCTGTTCGGGGCCGTCTCTGATGGCCCCGAACAGCCAGAGCCTGTAGGGGTGAGGTGGCACTGGTTTACCGGCCGACCAATCAGGGCGCCTGCTGCGGGTGTCACTCCCGCACCCGCTCCGCCCCTCTTCCGGAGGACGTGAGCGGGTGAGGGACGTGCACCCCCGGTGCTGGGGACTCCGATCCCCGGCGTCAATGTTGGGATCGGGGCCCCAGGAGCACACTCTGCTCACTGCTGGGAGATGTAGTACCTGCATTAATAGACAGATCGCAGTGAGTGTCAGAAGTTACACTTGCTGTGATCTGTCTATTAATGCAGGTAATACAGCTCCCAGCATGGAGCAGAGTCTGCTCCATGTTGGGAGTAGTTGTACTTGCAGTTAAAGACAGATCACAGTGGATGTCACTATTGACACCTGATGTGATCGTCTTTTCTATTGCAGAGATGGAGCAGCTGTATACAGCACTCGCATCTCTGCTCCGTACTCCGGCCACTCAATCATTGATATTTCCCTCAGAGCTGTAATTGACTGCAACCATCTGGCCAATCACCACTCTGGGTGGGAAATATGAATGAATGATGTTCTATTCCCATCACTGGCCGGAGTATAGGGCAGAGATATTAGCACTGTATAGAGCTGCATCTCTGCTATATAATGAACGATCGCATTGGGTGTCAGGACTGAGACCCGGGGCGATATGTCTATTACTACAGGCACTACTACTCCCATCATGGAACAGTCTGTTCCATGCTAGGGGTAGTAGTACTACCTAAAAAATTTAAAAATAGAGAAAAAAAAGTGAAACACACACACTTTATTAAACATTAATTAAAATGTAAAAGTTTCAAAAAGGTGCAGCTCACAACAAAAAGGGCGAGGTAATTAAAGCTATATCCGGTCCCTACCGGCGTCAAAGGAAAAATAAAAGTCAAATTTATAGCTTTTACCCCAAGGACCTCACCATCCAAGGTGCATAATGATATATGTGGAAACAATAATAAATTATATAGAAAACAGCATCACTGGTATAAAAAATTTTATGCGATAAAATGAGTTAACTACACATACAGAGGCACTAATAGATACCCCACTGGGCCCTAGTGGAGTATCAAATTGTTGTCTGGCACCTATTTTGAGAGTCCTGTTATGGAGCAGATGATTAAAGTGCACTTACCCCCTTAACTACCATGGACGTGTATACACGTACAAGCAGGATGAACGTTCCCGCACCAGGACATGTATACTTGTCCATGGTTCTCGTGGGTGCTGCCCAGTGCACCCACGAGATCGCGGCAGGGACTGGGCTGTAACACATAGCCAGGACCCTGCCACACTCCTGAGACCGAAGAAAACTTCGGTCCCGGCAGTTTAACCCTTACAGCCGCGGTCGGAAGCGACCGCGAGCTGTAAGGAGTTTTGACAGAGGGAGGGGGCTCCCTCTGTCTCTCTCCTTTAGCACCCCGCAAAGATTGCGGGGTGCTGCTGCTTACCTGGGCAGCCGGAGGGGTCTTTAAAAGGGCCCCCAGGTCTGCCCTGGATATTGCCTGCCAGGACGTGCCAGAGGCACGTCCTGATATGCTGCCTGCTAGTGTAAAACTAAGTGTAAAGCTAAAGCATAAAAAAAGTGAAAAAAATATTAAATAAGTAAAAGTGTATAAAAACAATGGGGGGCATTTACTAAGGGGTTTAGTAATTTTTTCTGACTATTTTTGGCGCAAAATTGTCGCAATTGCGCCTACCCTATAAATTGTGCGACTTTCCCTAGCAAGAGCTAGAAAGTCAAAAAAAAATTCCCGCTTAATTTACGCTAGTTTTCAGTTTTTACTTGCAGTGGTCAGGAATTTATTAACTGAGACAGTCGCAGTTGCGCAATAAACTGTCGCAACGGCCGTAAAAATTGACTAAATTTACTCCAGCTCCAACATGGAGCAGGAAAAGCTACTGCCGCCCGTGCTCCGACATACTTTCTTCCCGCTACCCTCACTGCGCTACCGGGACACTACAGTGATTTATACCCCCCCCCCCTCTCACCTGCCAGCGCCACACAACTCCCATCTGTCTGCTGTTGCAAGACTACAAGTCCCAGCATGGCCTTACAGTGAGGACACGCTGGGAGTTGTAGTCTTGTAGCAGCGGGAGCTGAGCGGCGCGGGCGGGAGACAAGGGGGGGGGGGTTAGCGGGGAGACCGTATGAGGAGCCCGGGCAGCTGCACTGTAATGTCAGCCCGGGCTCCTGCCCTGAGAGCCATAGGCTTTGGCTGTCAGGGCATGCTGGTTGTTGTAGTTTTGCAACAGCTGGAGGGCCACAGTTTGCAGACCACTGGTGTGTGGTCTGTAAACTGTAGTCCTCCAGCTGTTGCAAAACTAAACAGCTGAAGGGGACCGGCGAAGAAGTTCACTTACCCTTCCGAGGCTCCAGCGACGATCGCTGACGGAGATCGTCGCGCGGCAGTGTCGCGCGGCAGTGTCGTGCAGCGCTGGATCCTACGGAAGCCGGTAAGTTGCGCAAGCTTCCCAACCAGGGTGCCTCCAAATGTTGCAAGACTACAACTCCCAGCATGCCTGGACACCCTTTGGCTGTCCGGGCATGCTGGGAGTTGTAGTTTTGCAACAGCTGGAGGCACCCTTGTTGGGAAACACTGGCCTAAAACAGTGTTTCCCAACCAGGGTGCCTCCAGATGTTGCAAGACTACAACTCCCAGCATGCCTGGACAGTCATTGGCTGTCCGGGCATGCTGGGAGTTGTAGTTTTGCAACAGCTGGAGGCACCCTTGTTGGGAAACACTGGCCTAAAACAGTGTTTCCCAACCAGGGTGCCTCCAGATGTTGCAAGACTACAACTCCCAGCATGCCTGGACAGCCATTGGCTGTCCAGGCATGCTGGGAGTTGTAGTTTTGCAACAGCTGGAGGGCCACAGTTTGCAGACCACTGGTTTGTGGTCTGTAAACTGTAGCCCTCCAGCTGTTGCAAAACTAAACAGCTGAAGGGGACCGGCGAAGAAGTTCACTTACCCTTCCGAGGCTCCAGCGACGATCGCTGTCGGAGATCGCCGCGCGGCACTGTCGCGTGGCAGTGTCGCGCGGCAGTGTCGTGCAGCGCTGGATCCTACGGAAGCCGGTAAGTTGCGCAGGCTTCCCAACCAGGGTGCCTCCAGTTGTTGCAAGACTACAACTCCCAGCATGCCTGGACAGCCTTTGGCTGTCCAGGCATGCTGGGAGTTGTAGTTTAGCAACAGCTGGAGGCACCCTGGTTGGGAAACACTGGCCTAAAACAGTTGGGAAACACTGGCCTAAAACAGTCACCCTGGTTGGGAAACACTGTTTTAGGCCAGTGTTTCCCAACCAGGGTGCCTCCAGATGTTGCAAGACTACAACTCCCAGCATGCCTGGACAGCCTTTGACTGTCCAGGCATGCTGGGGCTTGTAGTTTTGCAACATCTGGAGGCACCCTGGTTGGGAAACACTGTTTTAGGCCAGTGTTTCCCAGCCAGGTTGCCTCCAGATGTTGCAAAACTACAACTCCCAGCATGCCTAGACAGCCTTTGACTGTCCAGGCATGCTGGGGCTTGTAGTTTTGCAACATCCGGAGGCACCCTGGTTGGGAAACACTGGCCTAAAACAGTGTTTCCCAACCAGGGTGCCTCCAGATGTTGCAAAACTACAAGTCCCAGGTTGGGAAACACTGTGCCGGCCTCCGCCCCACCTTACTGTAAGGGCATGCTGGGAGTTGTAGTCCTGCAGCTGGGGGCAGGGGACAAGCTTGTCACTTGCCCACACATCTCCTGCACCACACAACTACAACTCCCAGCATGTCCTTACTGTAAGGGCATGCTGGCAGTTGTAGTCGTGCGGGGCGGGAGATGTGTGAGCAGGTGATAAAAAATGTACTAACCCATTTTTTTTGTTTTCTTCTCATTTCAGATCCGTGTATCCTGTGGACTCCTTCGGATTCGGTGGACTACTTCGATGACCAGCGTTTTTCTTTGTTTGATTTTAATAAAATGGTTAATGAGGGCTTGTGGGGGAGTGTTTTTTGTAATAAAAATTTTTTAAAACCTGTTGTGTTTTTTTCTTACTTTACTAGACAGGCTTAGTAGTGGAAGCTGTCTTATAGACAGAGTCCATTACTAACCTGGGCTTAGCGCTAGCCACAAAAACAGCTAGCGCTAACCCCCTATTATTACCCCGGTACCCAACGCCACAGGGGTGCCGGGAAGAGCCAGTACCAACAGGCCTGGAGCGTCAAAAATGGCGCTCCTGGGCCTAGGTGGTAACAGGCTGGCGTTATTTAGGCTGGGGAGGGCCAGTAACAATGGTCCTCGCCCACCCTGGGAATGTCAGGCTGTTACTGTTTGGTTGGTATTTGGCTTAGAATGAAAATAGGGGGGACCCTATGCGTTTTTTTTTTAAATAAATAATTAAATATATTAAAAAAAACGCATAGGGTCCCCCTATTTTTATTCTCAACTAAATACCAACCAAACAGTAACAGCCTGATGTTACCAGGGTGGGCGAGGACCATTGTTACTGGCCCTCCCCAACCTAAATAACGCCAGCCTGTTACCGCCTAGGCCCAGGAGCGCCATTTTTGACGCTCCGGGCCTGTTGGTACCAGCTCTTCCCGGCACCCCTGTGGTGTTGGGTACCGGGGTAATAATTGGGGGTTAGCGCTAGCTGTTTTTGTGGCTAACGCTAAGCCCGGCTTAGTAATGGACTCAGTCTATAAGACAGCTTCCACTACTAAGCCTGTCTAGTAAAGTAAAATAAAAATAAAACACAACAGGTTTTAAAAAAAATTTATTACAAAAAACACTCCCCCACAAGCCCTCGTTAACCATTTTATTAACATCAAGCAAAGAAAAACGCTGGTCATCGCAGTAGTCCACCGAATCCGAAGGAGTCCACAGGATACACAGATCTGTAGAAGAAGTAACCAAAAAAAAAAAAAGTGTAAGTACATTTAGGGAGAAAAAAACTGTGTTAAAAAATGTAATAAACACACACACACACACACACTAAACGCCGTTTACCACTTCTGAGCCATGACTACAATTTACAGTGATCCCTCAACTTACAATGGCCTCAACATACAATAGTTTCAACATACAATGGTCTTTTCTGGACCATCGTAAGTTGAAACCAGACTCAACATACAATGCTACAGACAGTCCAGATCTGTAAAACGTGTCAATGGCTGGAAGAACCAACCAATCAAAATGGGCATTCACTGGTAAAACCCCTGTATTACTGAAGTGTATGCACTGACTGGTGTCTGGTATTACATGTTCTGTACACTTTACCTGTATCAGGGTTAGCTGCTCTTTTGGACACCAGGTGAGGGCGACTCCATTACTTGTTTGGGACATTGCGTGTACTGTACAGGACCCCTGAAGAAGCTCCTGTCCTCTACATAGACCAGTGTTTGCCAAGCAGGGTGGCCCCATCTTTTGCAAAACTACAACTCCCAGCATGCCCGGACAGCCTTTGGCTGTCCAGGCATGCTGGGAGTTATAGTTTTGCAACAGCTGGAGGCTCCCTGCTTGGGAAACACTGACATAGACAGTGATTTACAGCTCCCAGCAGATCTTTATTACTTTTATATGTAGGGATTTGCTTTATCTATATCAGTTATCTACTTATTTTTCTTTGTCACTTTTTCCTATTTTGGATGACATTTTGGTGCCTTTAGAACCAATTACCACGTTTCCATAGAGTTATGGTCTCAACATACAATGGTTTCAACTTACAATGGTTTTCCTGGAACCAATTAATATTGTAACTTGAGGGACCACTGTAGTTATTGAATTATTTAGATGTGGTGAAAAAGCTAAAAAAAAACTCAAAAACAAAAGATCCAGAAGGAAACCAGCAGCCAAACCTATTCAGACAGCTGGAAAAAGGAACAGACTATTTTTTCTACTACATGAAGTAAATTTCCCACTTTTGCCTATGTGTGCCAAATTTATTAATGCCGTGCAACAATTTAGTAAATTTGTCGCACATAGTCAAAAATGAAGTAGAAAAAAACAGGGTAAAAACCAGACTACATAGTAAAAGATTAGTAAATGCCCCTCAATAAGTATAAAAAAGTGTAAAAAACTAAAAGTAAAAAAAGTGTAAAAAATTAAATAAAAACACATTTATTAACTTCTTCAGGACATAGGGCGTATGTATATGCCCTGCATCCCGAGTCCTTAAGGACCGAGGGCGTATCCATACGCCCGTGGGAATTCCGGCCCCCACCGCTAACCGGTTGGGGACCGGAGCCGGATGCCTGCTGAAATCGTTCAGCAGGCATCCCGGCATATCGCCCAGGGGGGTCATTATGCCCCCCCATGTCGGCGATCGCCGCAGATCGCTGGACAATTCAGTCCAGCGATCTGCGGCGATTCCTGGTCAATCGGGTCTCCAGTGACCCGGTGACCCGGAATTACTGGCTGTTCGGGGCCGTCTCTGATGGCCCCGAACAGCCAGAGCCTGTAGGGGTGAGGTGGCACTGGTTTACCGGCCGACCAATCAGGGCGCCTGCTGCGGGTGTCACTCCCGCACCCGCTCCGCCCCTCTTCCGGAGGACGTGAGCGGGTGAGGGACGTGCACCCCCGGTGCTGGGGACTCCGATCCCCGGCGTCAATGTTGGGATCGGGGCCCCAGGAGCAGCGGCGGCGGCGGTGACGACGAGGGACTGACTCTCCGGCGTGGATCGTTGGAGGTGAGTGACAGCCTCCTGCTGTTGCTTAGCAACAGCTCCCAGCATGCAAAAAGGGCATGCTGGGAGCTGTAGTTATGCAACAGCAGGAGGCAGACCACCACAACTCACAGCATTCCCTTATGGGCATGCCGGGACTTATGGTTTTGCAACAGCTGGAGGCACATTTTTTCTATGGAAAAGTGTACCTTCAGCTGTTGTATAAGTACAACTCCCAGCTTGCACAAACAGCTAAAGTGCATGCTGTGAGTTGTAGTGGTGCATCTGCTGGTTGCATAACTACAACTCCCAGCATGCCCGTTGGCTGTCGGTGACTGCTGAGAGTTGTAGTTTTGCAACAGCTGAAGGCACACTGGTTGTGAAACTCAGAGTTTTTTTTTTACCTAACTCAGTGTTTCACGACCGGTGTGCCTCCAGCTGTTGCAAACTACAACTCTCAGCAGTCACCGTACACCATGCACCGTACATGCTGGGAGTTGTAGTTTTGCAACAGCTGGAGGCACACTGGTTGTGAAACACTGAGTTAGGTCACAAACTCAGTGATACATAACCAGTGTGCCTACAGTTGTTGCAAAACTACAACTCTCAGCAGTCACCGACAGCCAACGGGCATGCTGGGAGTTGTAGTTATGCAACAGCTGGATGTCCCCCCCCCCCCCCCAATGTGAACGTACAGGGTACACTCACATGGGCGGAGGATTACAGTAAGTATCTGGCTGCAAGTTTGAGCTGCCGCAAACTTTCTGCTGCAGCTCAAACTGCCAGCGAGAAACTACTGTGAACCCCCCGCCCGTGCGACTGTACCCTAAAAACACTACACTACACTACCACAAAAAATAAAATAAAAAGTAAAAAACACTACATATACACATACCCCTATACAACCCCCCTCCCCTCCCCAATAAAAATGAAAAACGTCTGGTACGCCACTGTTTCCAGAACAGAGTCTCCAGCTGTTGCAAAACAACTCCCAGTATTGTCGGACAGCCGTTGACTGTCCAGGCATGCTGGGAGTTTTGCAACAGCTGGAGGCACCCTGTTTGGGAATCACTGGCGTAGAATTCCCCTGTGTCCACCCCTATGCAAGTCCCTAATTTAGGCCTCAAATGTGCATGGCGCTCTCACTTTGGAGCCCTGTCATATTTCAAGGCAACAGTTTAGGGCCACATATGGGGTATCGCCGTACTCGGGAGAAATTGCGTTACAAATTTTGGGGGGTATTTTCTGCTTTTACCCTTTTTAAAAATGTAACATTTTTGGTAAAACAAACATTTTAGGTAAAAAAATAAATTTTTTTTTGCATATGCAAAAGTCGTGAAACACCTGTGGGGTATAAAGGTTCACTTAACCCCTTGTTACGTTCCCCGAGGGCTCTAGTTTCCAAAATGGTATGCCATGTGGGTTTTTTTTTGCTGCCCTGGCACCATAGGGGCTTCCTAAATGCGGCATGCCCCCAGAGCAAAATTTGCTTTCAAAAAACCAAATGTGACTCCGAGACCTGTAGTGCGCCAGCAGAGCACTTTTCACCCCCATATGGGGTGTTTTCTGAATCAGGAGAAATTGGGCTTCAAATTTTTAGGGGTATTTTCTGCTATTACCCTTTTTAAAAATTAAAAATTTTTGGGAAAACAAGCATTTTAGGTAAAAAATTTTTTTTTTTTTTTTTATATTTGCAAAAGTCGTAAAACACCTGTGGGGTATTAAGGTTCACTTTATCCCATGTTACATTCCCCGAGGGGTCTAGTTTCCAAAATGGTATGCCATGTGTTTTTTTTTTGCTGTTCTGGCACCATAAGGGCTTCCTAAAGGTGACATGCCCCCCAAAAACCATTTCAGAAAAACGTACTCTCCAAAATCCCCTTGTCGCTCCTTCCCTTCTGAGCCCTCTACTGCACCCGCCGAATACTTTACATAGACATATGAGGTATGTGCTTACTCGAGAGAAATTGGGCTACAAATACAAGTAAACATTTTGTCCTTTTACCCCTTGTAAAAATAAAAAAATTGGGTCTACAAGAACATGTAAGTGTAAAAAATGAAGATTGTGAATTTTCTACTTCACTTTGCTGCTATTCGTGTGAAACACATAAAGGGTTAAAACACTTACTGAATGTCATTTTGAATACTTTGGGGGGTGTAGTTTTTATAATGGGGTCATTTATGGGGTATTTCTAATATGAAGACCCTTCAAATCCACTTCAAACCTGAACTGGTCCCTGAAAAATACTGAGTTTGAAAATTTTGTGAAAAATCGGAAAATTGCTGCTGACCGTTGAAGCCCTCTGGTGTCTTCCAAAAGTAAAAACTCATCAATTTTATGATGCAAACATAAAGTAGATATATTGTATAAGTGAACCAAAAAAAATGTATTCGTAATATCCATTTTCCTTACAAGCAGAGAGCTTCAAAGTTAGAAAAATGCTAAATTTTAAAATTTTTCATCAAATTTACGGATTTTTCACCAAGAAAGGATGCAAGTATCGACAAAAATTTACCACTATGTTAAAGAAGAATATGTCACGAAAAAACAATCTCTGAATCAGAATGATAACTAAAAGCATTCCAGAGTTATTAATGTTTAAAGTGACAGTGGTCAGATGTGCAAAAAAACGCTCCGGTCCTTAAGGCCAAAATGGGCTCCGTCCTGAAGGGGTTAAATAAATATAATAAAAAATAGAAATGTATAATGTGTAGTATCACACGATGCACATCCGCAGCATATTACGTGGTGCAGATGCCCGCCAACAGTCACAATAATAAGCTCCCTGCTGAGGCTTAGTAGCTTTGTGTGTCCACTCATAGCAGCGGATTTCCCTGTCGGCAGTCATGAGCGGACACACTGAGGTACCCAGCCACAGCAGTGATCTCGCCCTTGTGACTGCTGGGGGGCATCTGCAGTGTGAAATATGCTGCAGATGCGCTCTATGTGACCCTACACTGCGTCCCGTTCATACTGCGTTTCCGCAGTGTTAGAGGTATCCGTCAGCATCATGTCGAAAAGAGTGATTCTGACGTATACTGTAGCAGCTCCATTTATTTCTGAATGAGACTGCTACAGTATACATTGGCTTCCCTTTTTTGACATGACAACGGACACCTATACAGCAGAAACGCAGTTTGAATGGGGACTAATCATATAATGATGCCCTGAAAGCCAAATGGCGCTCCTCTCCTTCTGGGTCCTACCACGCCACCAAGGAACCAAATATGGCCTAAGCGGGGATATTTCCAAACACCAGGCCAATCAGAAGTGATGTACAAAAAATATGCCCCACAAATGATGCATCTGTGAAAAAATGCAAATTTCAAATTTTTAACACTGACTTTGTAATAATTCCTGCCAAAATACTATGGTGTTAAAATACTCACTGTACCCCCCCTAGCTAATACCTTGAGGGGTCCAGTTTTTTAAATGGTTTCATTTGGGGGGTGTTCCTATGTTCTACTACCTTCAAACTTCTGAAAACCTTGCATAGCACATAAAAAAAAAGATGTACTTTTCAAATTTTCTAAATTTCAAGTTAAATTGTTAGGCTTCTAATTCATTTAAAATGTTAATTAAAATCAAAAACAATGCTGTCAAAATATAGTAGACATCTGAAAGTATAAGTTTCATAAACTATTTGGTCAGTATGTATAAATATATCCAACCTATTAGTGTTAAAATAGCAAAAAATCTATATTTTTTTTTAAATGTCATGATTTTTTGCATTGTAAAAAAAAAAAACTACAAATTATATCGGCTTACTTTTATTATGTACATGAAGGACAACTTGTGACAAAAAAACAATGTCAGAATTATCGTGATTGGCAAAACATTACCAGAGTTATTCTCTAATAAAGACAGACATCCCCGATTTGAAAAAACAGGCCTGGTCTTCCAGGGGTGTACAGGTTTATTTGGGTTGGTCCTTAACTCCTTGGGGACGAAGGGCGTATGCATACGCCCTCGCGTCCCGTCACTTAAGGACGGAGGGCGTATCCATACGCCCTCGGCATTTCCGATCACTGCCGCTCGCCGGGCGGTGATCAGACCGGGATGACTGCTGATATCTATCAGCAAGCATCCCGTGGCAATGCCTAGGGGGGTCATGAGACCCCCCCATATCGGCGATCGCAGCAAATCGCAGGTCAATTCAGACCTGCGATTTGCCGCGATCCGGGCAAATCGGGTCACTGGTGACCCGATCTCCCGGAAAATAAGACTGATTGGAGCTGTCAGAGACATCTCCGACCAGCCTAAAGGATAGGAGCGAGGTGGCCTCCTATCCCCTGCCATTGGTCGGTCAGGCTGACCACCAATGGCAGGAGGGGGGCGGGGGGGTTAGAGTTCATTTCCCCCGCTCTGGCCACCGATCGGAAGTCGGTACAGAGCGGGGGAAAACGGGCGGATAGGGGGGGGGGGGGGGCATGGCCCGGCTTACCCGGACCGCAGGAGGCGGCGGAGGCGGCATCAGGAACCAGCGGCGCGAGCAGGAGGAGCGGTGGCCGGAAAGTGCGGCTGAGAAGGCTGCAGTGAAGATCGCGATAAGTGATCTTCACTGTGGCCTTCTAAAAGCTGCAAAACTATAACTCCCAACATGCCCACACAGCCAAAGGCTGTCTGGGCATGCTGGGAGTTGTAGTTTTGCAACATCTGGAGGGTCACAGTTTGTAGACCACTGTGTAGTGGTCTCTAAACTGTGGTCCTCCGGATGTTGCAAAACTACAACTTTCAGCATGCACTGACTGTCTGGGCATGCTGGGAGTTGTAGTTTTGCAACATCTAAAGTGGCACAGTTTGGAGACCACTATATGGTGGTCTCCAAACTGTAGCCCTCCAGATGTTGCAAAACTAAAACTCCCAGCATGCCCAGACAGTCAGGGATGCTGGGCGTGTAGTTCTGCAATATCTGGCCCTTCAGATGTTGCAGAACTACAACTCCCAGCATGCCTGGACAGTCTGGGCATGATTGTAGTTGTAGTTTTGCAACATCTGGAGGGCTACAGTTTGGAGGCCACTGTTTCTTCCACAGTTGTTGCATAACTACAACTCCTAGCATGCCCAGACTGTCCAGGCATTCTGGGAGTTGTAGTTCTGCAACATCTGAATGGCCAGATATTGCAGAACTACACGCCCAGCATCCCTGACTGTCTGGCCATGCTGGAAATTGTAGTTTTGCAACAGCTGTAGGCACACTGGTTGGGAAACACTGAGCTAGAGTCTGTTTCCTAACTCAGTGATTCCAACCCGTGTGCCTCCAGCTGTTGCAAAACTACAACTCCCAGAGTGCACGGACAGACTGTACATGCTGGGAGTTGTAGTCTTGCAACAGCTGGAGGCACATGGGTTGGAATCACTGAGCTAGAGTCTTCTAACTCAGTGGTTCCTAACTCAGTGGTTCCCCACCAGTGTGCCTACAACTCCCAGCATGTACGGTCCATCAGTGCCTTCTGGGAGTTGTCATTTTGCCACAGCTGAAGGTTTGGGGCGCCCCCCATGTGAATGTACAGGGTACATTCACACGGGCGGGTTTACAGTGGGTTTCCTTCAAGGAAACTTACTCTGAACCCCTGCCTGTGTGAATGTACCCTAAAAACACTACACTAACAAATAATAAAAAGTAAAACACTACACATACACCCCCTTGCACGTCGCCCCCCCCCCCCCCCAATAAAAATGAAAAACGTCTCATACGGCAGTGTTTTCTAAACGGCGCCTCCAGCTGTTCCAAAACCACAACTCCCAGTGTTGCCGGACAGCCATAGACTGTCCTGGCAGGCTGGGAGTCTTGCAACAGCTGAAGGCACCCTGTTTGGGAAACACCGCTGTAGGGTTTTGGTGGAAACAAGCCCCATCCTTGTAACCGGGTCCACCCCTACTGCAAATTCCTTATTCAGGCCTCAAATGCGCATGGAGCTCTCTCACTTCAGAGCCCTGTCGTATTTCAACGCAACAGTTTAGGGCCACATATGGGGTATCTACGTACTCGGGAGAAATTGCGTTACAAATTTTGGGGGGATTTTTCTCCCATTACCCTTTGTAGAAATGGTAAATTTGGGGGGAAAAAACCTACACTTTAGTGAAAATTTTTCCTTTTTTTGCATTTACACATCCGAAAAGTCGTCAAACACCTGTGGGGTGTTAAGGCTCACCGGACCCCTTGTTACGTGCCTTGAGGGGTGTATTTTTTTTGCTGTTCTGGCACCATACGGGCTTCCTAAATGTGACATGCCCCCAAAAACCATTTCAGCAAAATTCACTCTCCAAAATCCCATTGTCGCTCCTTCTCTTCTGAGCCCTCTACTGCGCCCGCCGAACACTTGACATACACATATGAGGTATTTCCATACTCGAGAGAAATTGGGTTACAAATTTTGGGGGGCTTTTTCTCCCATCACCCCTTGTAAAATTTCAAAAACTGGGTCTACAAGCTATAGCTATATGGCTCTACACATTCGTCTACTGAAGAAGGGGCCGGAGGACTACAATTCCTAGCACCCTGAAATGCGTCTAGGACTTTGCACTATTCATACCATCTGCTGGTAGGCATCCAACTACCAGTGTCCGTGTCCGCACCAAACTGTGGAAGTCCTGGCATTTGAGGAGTTAAGCTTCAGTCTTCTGCCTTGTCTGGCGGCATCTCACCTCCCACATCTCCCGGATCCTAGATCTCCACGTGGGACGCTGCTCCCGTGTATGCTGACACCCCTGCCGGAGTGTCGGCTTTGTTACCATCAGCTACCAGCCGTAGAGCAGTCGCAGGCTATTGCACAGAACACTGCGTTGTACCCCACTGCCATCGGGGTTACGAACCCAGTGTGAGATCGCTACTTACCATTCTCTGGACATACGGGAGAGCATACAACAGCCGCAATACATCGGTCTACACCAGTGAGAACCAGGCGGCTGCAGGCGGTGAGAAATGCAACCAATATTGTTTATATAATATATTCAATCAACTACCTGGAGTCTGATTCTGCAATATTCTTATTAAGTGCACTTTAATCATCTGCTCCATAACGGGACTCTCAAAAATAGGTGCCGGACTATCGGACTGTTATATATATGCTCAATTAGCATTCTATATTTATTTATTCAACAATTTGATACTCCACTAGGGCCCAGTGGGGTATCTATCAGTGCCTCTGTATGTGTAGTTAACTCATTTTATCGCATTAATTAAAATTTAGTTATACAAAATTTAGATTTCGTTAACAAATTTTTTTGCCATCACTACTGCATCCTTTGTTTGTTTGTTTTTTTGGTACCCAACAAATTTTGGGTACCAAAAAAAACCAAAAGGTGCCAAAAATGCAATTTCCACACAAATGAAAAAACGCCAGAAAAAACGGCAGACGCAGGACATTGCACTGGCGTTTTTTCAGGCGTTTTTTTCAACCCAAAAAACGCAGGACAAAAAACCGAGTATAAACTTAGCCTTACACTGGTAGGGAAATGCTGGTCTTAAAATTGGCAGAGTGGAATACAGTGCTCTAAACACACACACACATATATATATACTAGCTGAGTACCCGACGTTGCCCGGTTTTTCCTTCCTAATCCTTGTTGGGGAGGAAAATAAACAAAGGAGGAAGCTTTTGACTTCATATATCATCCTCTTATATTGTTGTCATATCCCAACCCCACGTCCCGACCTCCTATCCCCTCCTCCTATCTCAACCTCCTGTCCCGACCTCCTATACCTTCCTCCTATCCCGGCCTCCTATCCCGATCTCCTATCCCATCCTCCTATCCCGTCCTCCTATCCTGTCCTCCTATCCCGTCCTCCTATCCCGACCTCCTATCCTGACCTCCTATTTCGACCTCCTATCCTGTCCTCATATCCCGTCCTCCCATTTCGACCTCCTATCCCGTCCTCCTATCCCGACCTCCTATCCCGTCCTCCTATCCGGTCCTCCTATCCAGACCTCCTATCCCGACTTCCTACCCGACCTTCTATCCCGACCTCCTATCCTGACCTCATATCCCGACCTCCCATCCCGTCTTCATATCCCGACCCGTAATATGTGTATCAGGTATTGAATTAGCTACAGCCGTACGGAAATTATATGGGAAAATACATTTCCCATTGATTTGCATGGGACTTTAAACAAAACCCCCGATCCTCACAAATGGGGGTAGTTAAAGGTTAAATTAAATATCCTATATTTTAAGTGGACATATAATCAATATGTGACCAAGTATTATCGAAATATCTCCAGCCGTTTGGAAGTTATGCGGTAACATATATTTCCCATTGACTTGCATGGGACTTTAAACATAAGCCCCGCCCCTGGCAAATGGGGGTGAGTAAGGGTTAAATCACCTATCCTATGTTTGTTGTTGACATATAAGTAACATGTGTGCCAAGTTTCATGTTAATATCTTTAGCCGTTTGGAAGTTTTTGTGGAACATACATACATACATACATACATATATACATACACACACACGTTGAGTTTTATATATATACTAGCTGAGTACCCGGCATTGCCCGGTTTTCCTTCCTAATCCTTGTTGGGGAGGAAAATAAACAAAGGAGGAAGCTTTTGACTTCATATCCCGTCCTCATATATTGTTGTCATATCCCAACCCCACATCCCGACCTCCTATCCCGTCCTCCTATCTCAACCTCCTGTCTTGACCTCCTATACCGTCCTCCTATCCCGCCCTCCTATCCCGACCTCCTATCCAGATCTCCTATCCCGTCCTCCTATCCCGTCCTCCTATCCCGTCCTCCTATCCCGTCCTCCTATGTCGACCTCTTATCCCGTCCTCCTATCCCCACCTCCTATCCTGTCCTCCAATCTAGAGCTCCTATCTCGACCTCCTATACCGACCTCCTATCCCGTCCTCCTTTCTCCACCTCCTATCTCAACCTCCTATCTCGACCTCCTATCTCCACCTCCTATCTCCACCTCCTATCTCGACCTCCTATCCCGACCTCCTCTCCCGTCCTCCTTTCCCGTCCTCATATCTCGACCTCCTATCCAGACCTCCTATCCCGTCCTCATATCCTGTCCTCCTATCCCAACCTCCTACCTGACCTCCTATCCCGACCTCCCATCCCGACCTCCCATCCCGTCCTCATATCCCGACCCGTACCTCCCATCCCGTCCTCCTATCTCGACCTCCTGTCCCGACATCCTATGCCGTCCTCCTATCCCGTCCTCCTATTCCGTCCTCCCATCTCAACCTCCTATCCCGTCCTCCTATCCCGTCCTCCTATCCCCACCTCCTATCCTGTCCTCCAATCTCGAGCTCCTATCCTGACCTCCAATCCCGTCCTCTTTTCTCGATCTCCTATCTCAACTTCCTATCCAAACCTCCTATCCCGACCTCCTATTCTGTCCTCCTATCCTGTCCTCCTATCCCGTCATCCTTTCCCATCCTCCTATCTCGACCTCCTATCAAGACCCCCTATCCCGTCCTCCTATCCTGTCCTCATATTCCGACCTGTAATATGTGTACCAGGTATTGAAATATCTCCAGCCGTACGGAAGTTATGTGGGAACATACATTTCCCATTGATTTGCATGGGACTTTAAACAAAAACCCAGACCCTCACAAATGGGGGTAGTTAAGGGTTAAATTAACTATCCTATATTTTAAGTGGACATATAAGTAACATGTGACCAAGTATTATCGAAATATCTCCAGCCGTTTGGAAGTTATGCAGTAACATATATTTCCCATTGACTTGCATGGGACTTTAAACATAAGCCCCGCCCCTGGCAAATAGGGGTGAGTAAGGGTTAAATCACCTATCCTACGTTTGTTGTTGACATATAAGTAACATGTGTGCCAAGTTTCATGTTAATATCTTTAGCCGTTTGAAAGTTTTTGTGGAACATACACACATACATACATACATACATACACACGTTGAGTTTTATATATATATAGATACTAGCTGAATACCCGGTGTTGCCCGGATCAACAAAGAAGAAAGCTTTTGACTTCATATCCCGTCCTCATATATTGTTGTCATATCCCAACCCCATATCCCGTACTCATACCCCAACCTCCTATCCCGTCCTCCTATCTCGACCTCCTATCCCGTCCTCCTATCTTGACCTCCTATCCCGACCTCCTATCCCGTCCTCCTATCCCGACCTCCTATCCCGACCTCCTATCCCAACCTTCTATCCCAACCTCCTATCCCGTCCTCCTATCCCGACCTCATATCCCGACCTCATATCCCGTCCTCCTATCCCGTCCTCCTATCCCAACCTCCTTCCCCGTCCTCATATCTCGACCTCCTATCCAGACCTCCTATCCTGTCCTCCTATCCCGTCCTCCTATCCCGACCTCCTACCTGACCTCATATCCAGATCTCCTATCCCGACCTCTTATCCCGTCCTCATATCCCGTCCTCCTATCCCAACCTCCTATCCGACCTCCCATCCGGTCCTCATATCCCGACCCGTACCTCCTATCCCGTCCTCCTATCTCGACTTTCTGTTCCGTCCTCCTATCCCGTCCTCCTATCCCATCCTCCTATCCCGTCCTCCTATCCTGTCCTCCAATCTCGAGATCCTATCCCGACCTCCTATCCCGTCCTCCTTTCTCGACCTCCTATCCCGACCTCCTATCCCGTCCTCCTTTCTCGTCCTCCTTTCCCATCTTCCTTTCCCGTCCTCCTTTCCCGTCCTCCTTTCCCGTCCTCCTATCCCGTCCTCCTTTCCCGTCCTCCTATCCCGACCTCCTATCCCGACCTCCTATCCTCCTATCCCTACCCGTAATATGTGTACCAGGTATTGAAATAGCTCCAGCCATACGGAAATTATATGAGAACATACATTTCCCATTGATTTGTATGAGACTTTAAACAAAAACCCCGACCCTCACACATGGGAGTAGTTAAGGGTTAAATTAACTATGCTATATTTTAAGTGGACATATAAGTAACATGTGACCAAGTATTATCGAAATATCTCCAGCCGTTTGGAAGTTATGCGGTAACATATATTTCCCATTGACTTGCATGGGACTTTAAACATAAGCCCCGCCCCTGGCAAATGGGGGTGAGTAAGGGTTAAATCACCTATCCTATGTTTGTTGCTGACATATAAGTAACATGTGTGCCAAGATTCATGTTAATATCTTTAGCCGTCTGAAAGTTTTTGTGGAACATACATACATACATATACACACACACACACACGTTGAGTTTTATATATATATATATATATATATACATATATATATATATATATATATATATATATATATATATTGCTATCTACTTAATATATATGGAAATATAGATATGTATAAAGTGTAGTGTAATGTCGAACAAAACTATGTCAAAGCACCTCTCAGTAAGGTAACACCTGATTGGCTGATGAAACAAAGAGACCATTAGAACATTGGCTGCTGACATCACAGTAGGGCAGCTGGTGACATCATCATAACAGACATAATACGTAGCCAGATGAACAGAAAAATCTCTCATTTGCTCACTAGAGTTTAGCAGAGACACATGTCAAAGCCCATTGTCCATTGCTGTAGTTTTCTAGTGACTTTATCGTCTTTTGCCATTGTCATAAACTGAAGTAAACAAAGAAAAAATAATTTAGAGGAGAAAGGAAAAGATGGAAGAGAGCTGAGCGGAGACCAGAACAGTGGAAACGATGTCCAGGAGACGCCCAGTACAACTAATGTACAGAGAAAGAAAATGTTATTACATTCCTGCTAAATATCTGGGCCTGAATGACCTAAAAGAGGAAGAAAACTTCCTGAAAGTGAAAGAAAACTTCCAACAAAGAAGAGAGAAGTGTAAGTGACCTTCAAGGACCCTGCTACATCCATCTGATGGACAGCACAGGTAGGAGGACATCATGAAAGAGCTAGAATTGTCTATCACTTTTACCACAGGACTCCAGGTTACAGCCACAATAGGCCAGATTTACTATTACAAGGGGGCCAAATTGGTGCCATATTTAGGGTAGGTTCACACGTACAGGATCTACTACATATTTTCTGTGGCTGATTTTGCTACCCATTGACCTCAGTATATGTAGCAGTATATGTAACATGTATTATGAGTTTTATACACTTTTCAGGTGCATTCCAAAAAGGGGGCGTGGTTTAATAAAAAGGTGGTCTGACCTAGGTTGGGCCAATGTGCGCTAAAAATGCACCAAACTTCTGGAGTAAATTTCTGCTACAGTTTAAATGGGTTATCCAGGGTTAGAAAAACATAGCTTTCATCCAGAAACATTGCAGCTCAGTAGAAGTCAATGGAGCCAAGTTGCAACCTGAGGAAAGGTGTGTTGCTGTTTTTGGAAGACCACTTTAAAGCTATGTTCATACATTGAATTTTCAATGGTATTTATAGCTGTAAAAAAATATGGCCATTTGTCTACAGTGGGAAATCCACCACTACAAGCGGACACAAAGAGCTACCCAGCTGCAGCAGGGGGCTTGCTCTATTGACTGCCACTGTTGCTTCTGTAGCGTGAAATACAATACGGATATGCTCTGTGTGACCCAACATTTTAATATAGAGGTAAAATCAACCAATCAGTCTTACCAAGCAACAGTAAACAAACACTGGACCGAACCAAGCACTTTCCATTTTTTGTTTTAATCATTTAGCTGCATTCTATATCATTTTACTTTTTGGGGCAGTTTACCTGTTCCTGAATTGGTACAGTTCACTATTGTATACTGAGTTACACACAGTTGCTATGACAACTGTTATGCTGCAACGGCCATTTTAACTGCCATCCTAGAAACAGCTTGAAGACCTGTCCAGAGCCTGTCCTGAGTGTCCCCCTCAATTGTATAGAGATGATGCCGCTTATCTTTTTGTCCTATTTCTTTAATGGAAGGTGATCACAGATGGTGCACAGGTTTGGACAGTGTTGGTAGAGAAGTGAGTGCTCCCATTACACTTAGTACTAAATATTCTACGGTCTAGGACAGTGTTTTCCAACCAGTGTGCCCTCAGCTGTTGCAAAACTACAATTTAGCATGCTGGGAGTTGTAGTTTTGCAAAAGCTGGAGGTACACTGCTTGGGAAACAGTCTGGTCTAGGAGATGGAAACATACATTCATTCTGACTTCCTGATCCTCATGTCACCATTGTATGTGGATTTGTCTTTATTTGGTCGGATTGTACATTGTAAAAACCTTATAAAGTTCTATGGAGCCACACATTGCTTCTTTATGGCGACCATTGGGAAAGCATTTGCTACATTTTTCTCGATTTTCCATATCAATCCGCCCTAGATTTGGTTTTTCTAGATAATGAAAGAATGTGAAAATTGTTTCTATATTATTAATAAATGCTACATGAACTCTTTCAAGACTAAGGCCCCCACTTCTCTGAATGTCAACAGCACAATGTTACCCAGACACATACTGAAAGATAATGGAGGAGATCTATCAAAACCTGTCCAGAGGAAAAGTTGCCCATAGCAACCAATCAAATTGCTTCTTTGATTCTTAACAAAGCCTCTGCAAAATGAAAGAGGCAAGCTGATTGGTTGCTATGGGCAACTGGGCATCTTTTCCTCTGTACAAGTTTTGATAAATCTCCCCAATATGTTTTTTTTTTTAACCTTTTAGGGATGCAGGGCATATGCATATGCCCTTCATCCCGATCCTTAAGGACTCAGGGCGTACCTGTACACCCTGAGTATTTCTGGTCCTCGCCGCTCGCCACGCGGGGACTGGACTAGGATGCCTGCTGAAATCATTCAGCAGGCATCCTGTGACAACACCTGGGGGGGTCCTGAGACCCTTCCATGTCAGTGATCGCTTCAAATCGCTGATCAATTCATATCGGCGATTTGCAGCGATTCCAGGCTGATCTTCACTGTTGGCTTATAGGAGTTGCCAAACTACAACTCCCAGCATGCTCAGAAAGCCAAAGGCTGTCTGGGCATGCTGGGAGTTGTAGTTTTGCCACATCTGGAGGGCCACTGTTTGGAGACCACTATACAGTATGTTGCAAAACTACAACTCTGAGCATGCTCAGACTGCCCAGGCATGCTGGGAGTTGAAGTTCTGTAACATCTGGCCCTTCAGATGTTGCAGAACTACAACTCCCAGCATGCCTAGACAGTCTCAGCATGCTGGGAGTTGTAGTTTTGTTACATCTGGAAGAGCACAGTTTGGACACCACCATACAGTGGTCTCCAAACTGTTCTCCTCCAGTTGTTGCATAACTACAACTCCCAACATGCCCTTGGACTGTCTACAACTCCCAGCATGCTACAGTGGTGCCCAAACTGTAGCACTCCAGATGTTGCAAAACTACAACTCCAAGCATGCCCAGACTGCCCAGGCATGCTGGGAGTTGTAGTTAGGCAACATCTGGCCTATGCCTAGGCAGTCTGAGCATGCTTGAAGTTGTAGTTTTGCAACATTTGGAGGGCTACTGTTTGGACACCACCACACAGTGGTCTCCAAACTGTTCTCCTTCAGTTGTTGCATAACTACAACTCCCAACATGCCCTTCGACTGTCTGGGCATGCTGGGAGCTGTAGTTCTGCAACAACTGGAGGCACACTGGTTGGGAAACATTGTCTGTTTCCTAACTTAGTGTTTCCCAACCCGTGTGCCTCCAGCTGTTGCAAAACTATAACTCCCAGCATGCACTGACAGACCATGCATGCTGGGAGTTGTAGTTTTGCAACAGCTGGAGGCTCACGGTATGGGGAACACTGAGTTAAGTGACAAACTCTCAGTGTTTTGCAACCAGTGTGCCTCCAGCTGTTGCATAATTACAACCCCCAGCATGTACAGACAGCCAAAGGGCATGCTGGAAGTTGTAGTAGTATGCCTCCAGCTGTTGCATAACTACAAGTCCCAGCATGCCCTTCAGCTGTCACTGCATGCTGAGAGTTGTAGTTTCTGCAAAAGCTGAAGGCACACTGGTTGCGAAACACAGAGTTTGTTACCTAACTCAGTGTTTCGCAACCAGTGTGCCTCCAGCTGTTGCAAACTACAACTCCCAGCATGCCCTATGGCTGTCTGTACAAGCTGGGAGTTGTATTTTTGCAACAGCTGGAGGCACACTGGTTGCGTTTTACTGGTTAAGTAACAAACTCTTAATGTTTTGCAACCAGTGTGCCTGCATAACTACTACCCCCAGCATGCACGTACAGCCAAAGGGCATGCTGGGAGTTGTATTTTTGCAACAGCTGGAGGTTAGCCTCTTCCCCCCATGTGAATGTACAGGGTACATTCACACGGGCGGGTGTTTACAGTGAGTTTCTTGCTGCAAGTTTGAGATGTAGCAAATTTTCCGCTGGAGCTCAAACTCCCAACGGGAAACTTGCTGTAAACCCCCGCCTATGTGAATGTACCCTAAAAACACTACACTACACAAAATAAATAGTAAGACACTACATATACACATTCCCCTACACATTCACCCCCAAAAACTAGAAACGTCTGGTACAGCACGGTTTCTAAAACGGAGCCTTCAGATGTTGCAAAACAACAACTCCCAGTGTTGCCGGACAGCCATTGACTGTCAAGGCATGCTGGTAGTTTTGCAACAGCTGGAGGCACCCTGTTTGGGAACACTGCCATGGGGTAATTTTGATATCGGATTGAAATCCCTGTGCAAATCCCTAATTTAGGCCTCAAATGCACATGGTGCTCTCTCACTTCGGAGCCCTGTCGTATTGCAAGGCAACAATTTAGGACCACACTCCATACTCAGGAGAAATTGCCTAACAAATTTTGGGGGGCTTTTTCTCCTTTTACCCCTTGTGAAAAGGTAAAGTTGGGGTCTACTCCAGGATGTTTTTTCTTTTTTACACTAACATGCTGGTGTTGCCCCATACTTTTCATTTTCAGAAGAAGTAAAAGGAAAAAAAGACCCCCAAAATTCTTAGCGCAATTTCTTCTGAATACCGAAATACCCCATATGTGAACGTAAAATGCTCTGCGGGGACACAACAAGGCTCAGAAGTGAGAGCGCCATGTACATTTGAGGTGATTTGTATAGGGGTGGCTGATCGTTACAGCGGTTCTGACATAAACACAAAAAAGAAACACCCACATGTGACCCCATTTTGGAAACTACACCCCTCACAGAACGTAAAAAGAGGTATAGTGAGCCTTAACACCCCACAGGTGTTTGAAGAATTTTCGTTAAATTTGGACGTGAAATTTTTTTTTTTTTATTTTGTTCACTAAAATTTTTCATTTTCACAAGAGGTAGTAGGAAAAAGAGCCCCCCTTAATTTGTAACCCCATTTATTCTGAGTATGGCAATACTGCCATTGGGCTTTTGGAGAGAGAATGTGTCTAGAATTCAAGGCCATGTGCATTTACAAAGCCCCCATGGTGCCAGGAAAGTGCCCCCCCCCCACCACATGTGACCCCATTTTGGAAACTACACCCCTCATGGAATGTAACAAGGGATGCAGTGAGCATTTACACCCCACTGGTGTCTGACAGATTTTTTGAACAGTGGTCCATGAAAATGAAAAATGTTATTTCTCATTTGCACTGCCCACTGTTCCAAAGATCTGTCAAACGCCTGTGGCGTGTGAATGCTCACTGCACCCCTTATTACATTCTGTGAGAGGTGTTGTTTCAAAAATGGGGCCACATGTGAGGCGGGGGTCCACTATTCTGGCACCATGGGGGCAGGGACGTGCACAGACATTTTGGAGGGCAGGGGCTCAAGTAAAAAAAAGAGGGCACTTCTCATCATTTAAAAAATGTCTGCCAGACTTAAAGGGGTATTCCAGGCAAAAACTTAAAAAAAAAAAAATCTTAATCCTTCCAATAGTTATTAGCTTCTGAAGTTTTCTGTCTAACTGCTCAATGATGATGTCACGGGACGTGAGTCATCAGAAAGCAGTTAGACAGAAAACAGCAACTCAACTTCAAAAGGTAATAACAATTGGAAGGATTAAGATTTTTTAATAGAAGTAATTTACAAATCTGTTTAACTTTCCGGAGCCAGTTGATATATAAAAAAAGTTTTGGCCTGGAATACCCCTATAATGTGCTGCGGCCCAAGGACACAGTGGACCTCCCGCCAGGCCTCCTTGACATTGCCATCCCCCATAAAAGTTGGTGTTTTTGTAAAATAAAGTCAAGAACAGTTTCTCTGAGGTCTGCCATGTGTATATACAACTTCAGCTGTGCTGTCAATCTTATTTACAGAAAACATGTGACAGCTGCACTTTAATATACTGTATTATAGAGGAGATTTATCAAAACCTGTGCGGTGCAGTTATCCATAGCAACCAATCAGATCGCTGCTGTCATTTTGCAGAAGGCTTTACCTCTGCAAAGGTTTTAATAAATCTCCCCTATATGCCTCGGTCTGAGATCTATATGACAGAATCCATCACCAATCACCCAGCACCTATCACCCAGCACCCATCACCCAGCACCCACCTTATGCAGGAATCTCCACACAGCTCTGGTTCTTACACTGAAGAGATGGACACCACACTAATATATGCTTACATGCTACCATATACAAGTTGGCAAAAAAAAAGAATTATAAATATACAAAGACGGCCAGGCATAGCACAGCATTCAGGATGGAGGCAGATAAGCTCCGCCTCCATTGCGCACAAGACTGACTTTGCATACTAGAAATGTGGGGCAATACCTAGAAAACGGCTGGTCCACATTTAGTAAGTATAACATTATCTTCTGTTCACCTGCACTGTAACCTAGTGTATTGGGTTTAGTGCGAGTAAACAGCCTGTCAGTTTCTCTTTAATTACTTACCGTACCCCCCTTAATGAACTATATACTGTGCCACCATTCATCTATTAATTCCCTATATACTGTGCCACTATTATTTAACTATACCATGCCACCATTCATCTATTAATTACCTATATATTGTGCCACCATTAATTAACTATATACTGTGCAACTATTATTTAACTATATACTGTGCCACTATTATTTAACTATATACTGTGCCACTATTCATCTATTAATTCACTATATACTGTGCCACTATTATTTAACTATATACTGTGCCACCATTCATCTATTAATTCCCTGTATATGGTGCCACCATTAATGAACTATATACTGTGCCACTATTATTTAACTATACTGTGCTACCATTAAGGATCTATACATAGTGCCAGAATACATAAAAATATAATGTTCCAATATAAATAAAATATATACTGTGCTTCCATAAATTCCCTATATTCTGTGCTTACATTCCTCTATTAATTACCTAATAATGTGCTTCATACAATACATACAAGCACATAACATAAAGACACATATAGTACATAGGTAATATACACACACATACAAAGAGACACTTTGACACATACATACAACATGGAATATATATTAAAAGATATAACCAACACGCACATCATACATACAGGTACACTCATACATTCACTCACAGATATAAACACACACACATATACATAGATTCACTTGCTCACATATACATAGATTCACTTGCTCACATATACATAGATTCACTTACTCACATATACATAGATTCACTTGCTCACATATACATAGATTCACTTGCTCACATATATAGACACAGACATAGAGATACACACACACATATACACATCATACAGACACACTGACATACAATCACTCACATATATACGCACACACATATACATAGATTCACTTGCTCACATATATACACACACAGATATACATAGATTCACTTGTTCACATATATAGGCACATACATAGAGATACACACACACACATATACACATCATACAGACACACTGACATACAATCACTCACATATATACACACACACATATACATAGATTCACTTGCTCACATATATAGGCACATACATAGAGATACACACACACATATACACATCATACAGACACACTGACAATCACTCGCATATATACACACACACACACATACATAGATTCACTTGCTCACATATATACACACACAGATATACATAGATTCACTTGCTCACATATATACACACACACAGATATATATAGATTCACTTGCTCACATATCTATATATATGCACATACATAGAGATACACACACACACATATATACACATCATACAGACACACTGACATACAATCACTCATATATACACACTCACAGTCACTTACAGTAAGGCCCCAGCCATCCCTCTCTGCACAGGCACATACATAAAGATACACACACACAATATCACTCATATTTTCAGTTACTTACAGTAAGTAAGGGCACCATCCCCCTCTGCACAGGCTGGAGTATCTGGTCGGGCAGACTGTGGGCGAGGCTTCTCTCTGCCTCCTCTGCTTCTGTCTCCTCCGTGTGGAGAGGAGCAGAGAAATAGCTAATAATGACAGGGTGAGTGGCACCCCCTTCCTGCAGGAAGGGCACAGCACCCTCCATTAAACCACATACAAATCTCCCCAGCAACAGATCCTTTTTACTGCACCTATCACCCTGAGTCTGCACCTCCTTTTGTGAGGGCACTATAAGGGCAGGTGAGGAAAAGGGCAGGGGCTCCAGCCCCCTTTTACCCCTATGTGTGCACGTCCCTGCATGGGGGGACTTTGTAAATGAACATGGCCCCAACTTCCATTCCAAACAAATTCTCTCTCCAAAAGCCCAATGGGGTTACACAATTTGGGGGGCATTTTCTCCTATTACCCCTTGTAAAAATGTAACATTTGGGGAAAAACAGTATTTCAGTGAAAAAAATAAAAGTTACACGTCCAACTTTAACAAAAAGTCGTCAAACACCTGTGGGGTATTAAGGCTCACTGTACCCCTTGTTACGTTCCTTGAGGGGTGTCGTTTTCAAAATAGTATGCCATGTGGAGGTTTATTTTTGCTATTCTGGCTTCCTAAATGCGACATTTCCCTGCAAAAACCATTTCAGAAAAACTCACTCTTCCATTGTCGCTCCTTCCCTTCTGAGCCCTCTAGTGCACCCACAGAGCACTTAACATCCACATATTAGGTATTTCCTTACCCGAGAGAAATTGGGTTACACATTTTCTCTCCTTTTACCCCTTGTAAAAATTCAAAAACTGGATCTGCAAGAACATGCGAGTGTAAAAAATGAAGATTTTTAATTTTCTCTTTCACTTTGCTGCTATTCCTGTGAAACACCTAAATGGTTAACACACTTTCTGAATATCATTTTGAATACTTTGAGGGGTGTAAGTTTTATAATGGGGCAATATTTCTAAGTATTTCTAATGTAAAGGCCCTTCAAATCCACTTCAAACCTCAACTGGTCCCTGAAAAATTCAGATTTTGTAAATTTGGTGAAAAATTTAAAAAAATTGCTGCTGGACTTTGAAGCCCTCTGATGTCTTTCAAAAGTAAAAACATGTCAACTTTATGATGCAAACATAAACTAGACGTATTGCATATGTGAATAAATATATAATTTATTTGGGATGTCCATTTTCTTTATAAGTACATAGTTTCAAAGTTTAAAAAAATGCAACATTTTCAGATTTTTCATAAAATTGTTGCATTTTTTTTTACCAAGAAATGAAAATTGACGAAAAATTTCCACTAACATAAAGTTGAATATGTCACGAAAAAACATTCTCGGAATCAGAATGAAAAGTAAAAGCATCCCAGGGTTACTAATGCTTAAAGGGACAGTGGTCAGATGTGCAAAAATAGAGTGAGGCAGGTGTTCTGTCAGGAAGGGTCATGGGGAGAGGAAGGGAGTTAACCGGGGGATCCGAAGGTTTCAAAGTCTCTAGAGGAAAGAAATGCCGTCCACGGAGACCAGATGGACTCATATTTCCCTAGTTGAGAAGGAGAGTTAGCCATCAGTTCTTCCATTCTTGCCAGGAGCAGGAAGGTGATCAGGCAAGATGTGCACCTCGCTATATTCAGGGGGAGGATGGACAGTAGGGCAAGTTCTGGTGTAAGCGGGAGATGAACGAAGGAGATGCGGGCCATGATATTGAAGACCTTGGACCAGAAATCTGATAACGGAGGGCAGGTAAGCCAGATGTGTAGCATAGTGCGCGCGGAGGTGGAACAGTGCAAGCAAACATCCGGGAGTCCTGGATAAAAGGACGCTAGCAAAGCGGGAACTCTGTACCATCTAGTAAGTACATTGTAATTGATTTCTTGCGCTTTACAAGAGACTGAGGATCATGGAAGGAGATATCCCAGTGGAGCCAGAGAACCTCAGGGCAGAGGGAGAGGGCGCAGTAGTTCTTCGGCGTGTAGGGTCCCTCTGTCTTTTTTTCCTGAGGGGGTACTGCAGCAGCTTGGGCATAAGAAGGGGCACACGTTTGCTGAGGGGCCTCAATACCAATAGTGTGAGGAGGCATGGCAGATGAGGCTGCAGTGGACTCATGTATGAGTAGGACGGATGGAGGGTGGGTCAAGGTGGCAGCCACAGGTGGCAATTGCACTCCTGGAGGTAGGTGAGGGGAAGCTGTAGACAGTCCTTGGGTAGTGGGGCCAGAGGAGGAGATATGTAGAGGTAGAGACACAGAGCCAGGGGGGCCTCCACTCCCTGCCATGGGTGGCACAAGCAGGTAGGAGATCACACTCCCCTGGCCCAGGACGTACCTTGCTGATATGTCCTCTGCTGCTGCCGGGTGTCGGGAGTCTGCTGCGCTTGTGAGATCTGCTGCCCGGGTGATAGAGTCACAGGAGAGGTGGGTAGCGGCATCCTCCCGCGGTCTTCAGTGCAGCTTTCAGCTCCGGAGCTCGGTACTGCTGCCATTACTGCGTGCAGGGTGAGAGGAGGAGTCAGCACTTGTGAGGCAGCGTTTCTATCAGGGGATAATGGCAGAGCTGTGGAGGAAGGCCGCACTGGGGTGGATAGCGCAGGCGGCTGCAGGAAAAAGTCCGCAATCGTTCACAGCTGGGGCTCTGAGGTGAGAGGGGCTGTTTTCTTCTTGTTTCCCCATTTTTTGCCTCTCATAGCAGGGTGGATCAGTCCTCAACCCGGTGCCCTGGAGGGAGCTCCTACAGAGTGCAGCTCATCACCAGCGCGCCCAAGCCACGCCCCCTCCACATACATATATATATATATATATATATATATATATATGTATATATACTTAAAGTCTTTTTTCAAGTCCTGTATAACAGGGCCTGCACTGCCATCAGGGCATTACACTGCTGTCAGGGGCCCAAACTCAAATGTGTTTAGTCACTTGGCCAGGGCATCAGCAATTTCTACGCCTTAATACTGCTAAGGAGTCTGGGCCTTGGCCTCCCATTCCACTGAACGAATGGGTGTAAAGGGATTATAGGGGAGTTTTCATTAGATACAAGTTGGCAGATGCTCTGTGTGTCTGTGTATGCGTGTAGGGATTAAGAGCATCATGGGCCTGGTACTGAAGTTTTTATGGGCCTTTTTATAGAAATATAGAAAATGAAAACAAAAAGGCATTCTCACTGATCACTGGGTCCTGTCCTGGTGATCGAGGGAGGTCCCAGCGGTCGGACCCCATGTGATTAGCTAGGTGATAAGTTTGTTTTTGCCAGAGATCTCCTTTATGTAGCACAGCTATAAGAAGATATGTCACTCAGGAGCATTTGTCACAGAAACCACGGAGGTCTTGAATCACTGTCGGCAGCACCACACCTCTCCAGACTATAAAAGATAAAACTTTAACCCCTTAGGGACTCAGCCTATTTTTACCTTTGTTTTTTCCTCCTTCCCTTCTAAAAATCATAACCCTTTCAATTTTGCACCTACAGACCCATAAAAGGGCTTGTTTTTTGCGTCACAAAATTGTACTTTGTAATGACAAAGTATTGTGGGCAGCCACAAAAGTGATTGACAGAGCAAGGAGCCAATGGCTCCAGAAGAGCCTGAGCGCCAGATTTTACTATATTTAACGTCATTAAGACACGCTTATAGTTAGATGTTTCCCAGACCCAACACTGCACCCGAGTGGCAATGTGTCCATTGTACATCGTAAATTATTTAGGAGAACAAGTTAGGCAACTGCTAGGCACCTTGAGCGTGAGGCCTTAGGTGGCCACCTAACTCGTCTAATAGAAGAGCCGCCTCTCCTCCTGCCTTGATGTCCCGGCCTGCAGCTCAGTAGTAAAGTGTGCCTGTCATGTCATCTTGCCTCCCCTCTAGGTATGGCATGGAGCTTGAAGCAATCCCTAGCAGATTTGAAAAGGCTTTTGAGAGAGGAGAGAAGAGGACATTTTACTTTGAAAGGGGTACTCCACTGGAAACATTTTTTTTTCATTAACTGGTGCCAGAAAGATCAATGAATAACACCAAAAAGAACCCCTATACAGTAATGAGGTCCTACGCTAAGTAATAGCTAAATCAAAAATGAAAAGCATATGTCGACCAAAGTATCAAAAAACTCATTAAAGGGGTACTCCGCTCCTGGCATCTTATCCCCTCTCCAAAGGATAGGGGATAAGATGTTAGATCGCCGTGGCGCCACTGCTGGGGACCCCGGGGATCGCCGCTGCGGCACCCCGCCATCATTACTGCACAGAGCGAGATTGCTCTGTGCGTAATGACTGGCGATAAAGGGGCTGGAGCAGCGTGACATCATGGCTCTGCCCCTCATGACATCACGGCCCGTCCCCTTAATGCAAGTCTATGGCAGGGGGCGTGACGACCGCCACGCCCCCTCCCATAGACTTGTATTGACGGGGCGGGCCGTGACGTCACGAGGGGCGGAGCCGTGACATCACAATGCTCCGGCCCCTGTATTGCCCGTCATTACGTGCAGAGCGATCTCGCTCTGCACAGTAATGATAGCGGGGTGCTGCAGCAGCGATCCCCGGGGTCCCCAGCAGCGGGACCGCGGCGATCTAACATCTTATCCCCTATCCTTTGGATAGGGGATAAGATGTCTAGGGGCAAAGTACCCCTTTAAGCTTTATTATTACAAAATGCACAAAAATAGGACAAACACTTAAAAACACATAAAATTAGAGATACAACTCCAAATCCACAACGGGCAGGAAGGGGGGGATCTGGTCAGGGTACATCAGATTCATATATACAATATCGCAGATACAGAAATCAATAGAAAGCCAGGAAGGGGTTAAATCCTGAGTAATAGCCCCATAATAAGGTGCATATGCACCTTATTATGGGGCTATTACTCGGGATTTAACCCCTTCCTGGCTTACTGATTTATTTACTTTGGGCATTTTGTTGTATTTCCCCACTATCTATTGATTTCTGTATCTGCGACATTGTATATATGAATCTGATGTACCCTGACCAGATCCCCCCCTTCCTGCCCGTTGTGGATTTGGAGTTGTATCTCAAATTTAATGTGTTGTTAAGTGTTTGTCCCATTTTTGTGCATTTTGTAATAATAAAGCTTAATGAGTTTTTTGATACTTTGGTCTACATACGCTTTTCCTTTTTGATTTGGTGCCAGAAAGGTAAACAGATTTGTTAATTACTTCTATTTAAAAATCTTAATCCTTTCAGTACTCATCAGCTGCTGTATTCTCCACAGCAAATTCTTTTCTTTTTGAATTTCCTTTCTGTCTTACCACAGTGCTCCCTGCTGACACCTCTGTTCATTTTAGGAACTGTCAATAGCAAGAGAGGTTTGCAATAGGGATTTGCTTGTACTATCAACAGTTCCTAAAATGGACAGATGTGTCAACAGAGAGCACTGTGTCAGACAGAAAGGAAATTAAAAAAGAAAAGGACTTCCTCTGCAGTATACAGCTGCTGAAAGGATGAAGATTTTCAAGTTGAAGTAATTTACAAATCTGTATAACTTTCTGGTGCCAGTTGATTTAGAATTTTTTTTGTCCAGTGGAGTACCCCTTTAACGACGAAGGACGTAAATGTACGTCCTGGTGAGGCGGTACTTAACGCACCAGGACGTACATTTACGTCCTAAGCATAACTGTTACGCCTAGCGCTCCGGGCCCCCGCTCCTCCCCGGAGCGCTCACGGCGTCTTTCTCCCTGCAGCTCCCCGGTCGGTCCCGCTGACCGGGAGCGCTGCTCTGTCATGGCCGTTGGGGATGCGATTCGCACAGCGGGACGCGCCCGCTCGCGATTCGCATCCCAGGTCACTTACCCGTTCCCGTCCCCTGCTGTCATGTGCTGGCGCGCGCGGCTCCGCTCTCTAGGGCGCGCGCGCGCCAGCTCCCTGAGACTTAAAGGGCCAGTGCACCAATGATTGGTGCCTGGCCCAATTAGCTTAATTGGCTCCCACCTGCTCCCTGGCTATATCTGGTCTCCTCCCTTGCACTCCCTTGCCGGATCTTGTTGCCCTTGTGCCTAGTGAAAGCGTTTTGTGTGTTTAAAGCCTGTGTACCAGAACTTCTGCTATCTCCCCTGACTACGAACCTTGCCGCCTGCCCCCGACCTTCTGCTACGTCCGACTTTGCTTCTGCCTACTCCCTTGTACCTCGCCTATCTTCAGCAGTCAGAGAGGTGAGCCGTTGCTAGTGGATACGACCTGGTCACTACCGCCGCAGCAAGACCATCCCGCTTTGCGGCGGGCTCTGGTGAAAACCTGTAGTGGCTTAGAACCGGTCCACTAGCGCGGTCCTCGCCATCCCTCTCTGGCACAGAGGATCCACTACCTGCCAGCCGGCATCGTGACAGTAGATCCGGCCATGGATCCCGCTGAGGTTCCCCTGCCAGTTGTCTCTGACCTCCCTACGCTGGTCGCCCAGCAAGCTCGTCAGATCGCCCAACAAGATCACCAGCTGTCGTACTTGACCACCATGACACAGCAACTCCAGTCACAACTACAGCAAGTACAGTCACAGCTACAGCAGCAACAACCATCTCCTCCGCCAGCTCCTGCACCCCTTCCGCAGCGAGTGGCCACTCCTAGCCTCCGCCTGTCCTTGCCGGACAAATTTAATGGGGACTCTAAGTTTTGCCGTGGCTTTCTTTCGCAATGTTCCCTGCACTTGGAGATGATGTCGGACCAGTTTCCTACTGAAAGGTCTAAGGTGGCTTTCGTAGTCAGCCTTCTGTCTGGAAAAGCCCTGTCATGGGCCACACCGCTCTGGGACCGCAATGACCCCGTCACTGCCTCTGTACACTCCTTCTTCTCGGAAATTCGAAGTGTCTTTGAGGAACCTGCCCGAGCCTCTTCTGCTGAGACTGCCCTGCTGAACCTGGTCCAGGGTAATTCCTCCGTTGGCGAGTACGCCATACAATTCCGTACTCTTGCTTCTGAACTATCCTGGAATAATGAGGCTCTCTGCGCGACCTTTAAAAAAGGCCTATCCAGCAACATTAAAGATGTTCTGGCCGCACGAGAGACTCCTGCTAACCTGCATGAACTCATTCATCTAGCCACTCGCATTGACATGCGTTTTTCTGAGAGGCATCAAGAGCTCCGCCAGGAAAAAGACTTAGATCTCTGGACACCTCTCCCACAGTCTCCACTGCAATCTGCGCCTAGGCCTCCCGCCGAGGAGGCCATGCAAGTGGATCGGTCTCGCCTGACCCTGGAAGAGAGGAATCGCCGTAAGGAAGAGAATCTTTGTCTGTACTGTGCCAGTACTGAACATTTTTTGGTGGATTGCCCAATCCGTCCTCCACGTCTGGGAAACGCACGCTCGCACCCAGCTCTCGTGGGTGTGGCGTCTCTTGATGCTAAGTCGGCTTCTCCACGTCTCACGGTGCCTGTTCGGATTTCTACTTCAGCCAGCTCTCCCCTCTCAGCCGTGGCCTGCCTGGACTCTGGAGCTTCTGGGAATTTTATTCGGGAGTCCTTAGTGAATAAATTCCGCATTCCGGTGACCCGTCTTGTCAAGCCACTCCACATTTCCGCGGTCAACGGAGCCAGGTTGGATTGCACCGTGCGTTACCGCACGGAGCCCCTCCTAATGTGCATCGGACCTCATCACGAGGAAATTGTATTTTTTGTCCTTCCTAATTGCACTTTCGAAATTCTCCTTGGACTACCCTGGCTTCAACACCATTCCCCAACCCTGGATTGGTCCACTGGGGAGATCAAGAGTTGGGGTCCCTCTTGTTCCAAGGACTGCCTTCAACCGGTTCCCAGTACTCCCTGCCGTGACCCTGTGGTTCCTCCTGTATCCGGTCCCCCTAAGGTCATTAAGGACTCTGCCTGCCACAGGAAATGCCTCTCCCCCCCTCCCAGTCCCATCAGGCAAGCCTCTGTGTCCCCTCATGGCCCTCGTCCTGGTGTCACACTGCCCCGTGCCAGGTCTCGCCCTCTGCCCTCTCTCCCCATTCCTACTCCTGCTGTTCTGCCTGCCGTTGAGGAATCCCTCCATCCTTTCCCGGTGTCCTCATCCCAGGGGAGGCAGTTACCGGACAAAGAGAAGGGGAGACCTAAGGGGGGGGGTACTGTTACGCCTAGCGCTCCGGGCCCCCGCTCCTCCCCGGAGCGCTCACGGCGTCTTTCTCCCTGCAGCTCCCCGGTCGGTCCCGCTGACCGGGAGCGCTGCTCTGTCATGGCCGTTGGGGATGCGATTCGCACAGCGGGACGCGCCCGCTCGCGAATCGCATCCCAGGTCACTTACCCGTTCCCGTCCCCTGCTGTCATGTGCTGGCGCGCGCGGCTCCGCTCTCTAGGGCGCGCGCGCGCCAGCTCCCTGAGACTTAAAGGGCCAGTGCACCAATGATTGGTGCCTGGCCCAATTAGCTTAATTGGCTCCCACCTGCTCCCTGGCTATATCTGGTCTCCTCCCTTGCACTCCCTTGCCGGATCTTGTTGCCCTTGTGCCTAGTGAAAGCGTTTTGTGTGTTTAAAGCCTGTGTACCAGAACTTCTGCTATCTCCCCTGACTACGAACCTTGCCGCCTGCCCCCGACCTTCTGCTACGTCCGACTTTGCTTCTGCCTACTCCCTTGTACCTCGCCTATCTTCAGCAGTCAGAGAGGTGAGCCGTTGCTAGTGGATACGACCTGGTCACTACCGCCGCAGCAAGACCATCCCGCTTTGCGGCGGGCTCTGGTGAAAACCTGTAGTGGCTTAGAACCGGTCCACTAGCGCGGTCCTCGCCATCCCTCTCTGGCACAGAGGATCCACTACCTGCCAGCCGGCATCGTGACAATAACCACGGGCATCGGAGCGATGCCCGGATCTTGCACGGCAGGTTCCGGCTGTTGATCGCAGCCAGGGACCCGTCGGTAATGGCGGACATCCGCGATCCCGTGGATATCCGCCATTAACCCATCAGATGCCGTGATCAATACAGATCACGGCATCTGCAGATTCAAGGTCACTTAAATGGATGATCGGATTGCCCGCAGCGCTGCCGCGGCGATCCGATCATCCAGCACGGTAGCCGGAGGTCCCCTCACCTGGCTCCGCTGCCTTCCGGAGTCTTCTGCTCTGATCTGCCTTCCCGCAGACCAGAGCAGAAGATGACCGATAACGCTGATCAGTTCCATGTCCTATACATAGCACTGAACAGCATTAGCAAACGAAAGATTGCTATAAAAAGTCTCCTATGGGGACTATTAAAGTGTAAAAATAAAAGTAAAAAAAGTAAAAAAAAAAAAAAGAATTAAAAAAAAACAAAAACCCTCCCCTAATAAAAATGTAAACTGTCCCATTTTCCCTATTTCACCCCCAAAAAGTGTTAACATTTTTTTATATACATATTTGGTATCTCCGCGTGCGTAAATATCTGAACTATTGAAATAAAATGTTAATGATACCGTACGGTGAACGGCGTGAACGTAAAAAAAAACAAATTAGCTGCTTTTTTTTTATAACATTTTATTCCAAAAATTAATTAAAAATGTATTAAAAGTTTTATATAAGCAAATATGGTATCAATAAAAGTACAGATCACGGTGCAAAAAATGAGCCCTCATACTGCCGCTTATACGGAAAAATAAAAAAGTTATAGGTCTTCAAAATGGGGGGATCTTAAAGGGGTTATCCAAGAAAAAACTTTTTTTTTTCAACTGGCTCCAGAAAGTTAAACAGATTAAACTGATCGTCGAAGTGCATACTGGGAGATGTAGTTATGCAACAGCTAGAGGTACGCAACTACAACTCCCAGCATACTGAGACAGCTGTTTGCTGTTGGGGCATGCTGGGATTTGAGGTCTACAGTTTAGAGACCACTGCACAGTGATTTCCAAACTGTGGACCTCCAGATGTTGCAAAACTACAAATGCCAGCATGCCCAGACAGCAAACTGCTATGTGGGCATGCTGGGAGTTTTAGTTTTGCAAGATCTAGATCAAGATCAAGATCAAGTTCACAGCACAGTGATCTCCAAACTGTGACCATCCAGCTGTTGTAAAACTACAAATCCCAGCATAACAGCTGTCTGGGCATGCTGGGAGTTGTAGTTTTGCAACATCTGGAGGGCAACAGTTTAGAGACCACTATATAGTGGGCTCAAACTGTAGTCCCCTAGATGTTGCTAAGCAATTTACCGGCTTCCGTTGAATCCAGGGAGCCGTCCTCTTCTGCTGCACGACATGCCGCCCACGCCGATCTCTGACACCGATCGTCGCCCGCAGCCTCGCCCGCAGGGTAAGTGGATCTTCGGCGCCCGGTCCAATTCATTTCCCCTTCCTGTCCCACCTATTGTGGGTGGGCAGAACGGGGAAAATGAAAGTTAACCCCCCGCCCCCGATCTGCTATTGGTGGTCACGTCTAGACCACCAATAGCAGGGATAGGAAGGGTGGCACCCCTGCCACCTCACTCCTATCCCTTCAGGGGGATCATGGATCAACCGCGATCCCCCTTATTTTCCGGGTCACCATAGACCCGTAATGACCCAAAATCGCGCAAATCGCAAGTGTGAATGACCCCCCTGGGCATTTGGGCGGGGTGCCTGCTGATCGATATCAGCAGTCACCCCTGTCCGGTCCCCGCCCAGCGTGCAGCGGGGACCGAAATTCCCACGGGCGTACAGGTACTTGGTCTTTAAGTACCAGGGAGCAAAGGCGTACCTGTACGTCTTTGGTCCTTAAGGGGTTAAAAAGGCTTGTTTTCCTTTGTGGTACACAAAGAGGCTTGTGTATGAATGGACAGGAGGTCCCCCTATGAGGGCGGCAAGCCGAGAGATACCCGGGTTGAATCCTTGTTTGCCACAATCACCCCTACTTGGGAATGTTAAAATTGGGGTTACTAAATTTTGAGATTGCAGGCTATGGGAGAATTTTGGAGTAACGTCATTTGCAATAAATGATGCAAAGAGTTTGTTTGTAAGGCACCAATTTTGGAGATGGATAGGAAGGCTTTAGGGGAGGAGAAGGCCTCTATTAGGGCACAGTGTCTTATGTGTTGCTGTGCTCAATATATGTAATTCAGTTAAGTTTCCATAGCCTGCTAGTTACGTTCCTTGTATATAAAACTATATTTGCGGACATAAAAACAGTGTAGGGAAGAAGCAAACCAGCTATAATTATGTATGCATTCAAAATGAGTATTTTTGCTATGTGTACATTTATACAAATGGTGGGCAGTAAGTAAATTATTGTAATTATTTTCACACTTAACTCCTCATATCTTTTTTTTTATCCAAATTGTCTTTTTTTTATTTGTCCTATTTTCCACACGTAATTTTGTAACTAAAATCATAAGATAATGTCACTTCCTGTTAATAGTAATATATTGAGTCACAATATACTTTGATTTGTCAATATTTGTAAATGTTAAGAATTAGGGTTACTAAGTTTTGAGATTTTAGGCTATGGGAGTCTTTCTGTGTACTGTAATTTGCATAAAATGATGCAAAAAATAGTAAGGCAATTTTGGAGATGGTTAGGAAGGCTGTAGGGGAGGAGGAGGCCTCTATTAGGGCACAGTGTCTCATATTTCACTGTGCTCTTAATAGGTAATAAAGTAAAGTTCCCATAGCCAGCTATCTTAACTCTGTTTAATATTGTACTATTTGTTTTTAACAGGAGGTGGCAATTTTTTGATTACAAAAGACCAGTGAGAAGGAATCTTGTTGTTCTTATATCTGTATGTAAAATGTGTACATTTATACCAATAGTGAGTGGGCTGTACGTGCCAACAATTTTGAAGATTTTTTTGTATTCCTATTTGTACTTTTTTTTAACCCTAATCATAGTTTGTTTTTATCATTGTCCGTGATTTTAAAGCAAAACCATGAGACTGATTTGACAATATTGGTGAATTTTAAACATTAGAGTTATAAAATGTTGAGATTGTAGGCTATGGGAGCGTTTCTGTGTACTGTAATTTGCATAAAATGATGCAAAGAATTGGTAAGGTACCAATTTTGGAGCTGTATAGGAAGGCTGTAGAAGAGGAGGAGGCCTCTATTAGGGCACAGTGTCTTACATTTTGCTGTGTTCTCAATAGGTAATAAAGTAAAGTTCCCATAGCCAGCTATCTTAACTCTGTTTATTCATGTACTTTTTGTTTTTGACAGGAGGTGGCAATTTTTTGTTTACAAAAGCCTAGTAAGAAGGAACCTTGTTGTTCCTATATCTGTATGTAAAATGTGTAGTTTTGCTATGTGTACATTTATACCAATATTGGGCTGTACTTGCCAGCTATTGTCATGATTGTATTGTATTCCTATTTGTACCTTCTTTTAACCCTAATCATAGTTTGTTTTTATTATTGTCCATGATTTTTAACCAAAATCATGAGACTGAAACATTTATTCTTCACTTCAACAGTATATAACCCCTTGAGACGTTATGTATGTTGATTTGACAAAATTGGTGAATTAAAAAATATTTGTGTATAAAAATTGTTGAGATTGTAGGCTATGGAAGCGTTTCTGTGTACTTTCATTTGCATAAAATGATGCAAAGAATTAGTCAGGCACCAATTTTGGAGATGGATAGGAAGGCTGTAGGGGAGGAAGAGGCCTCTATTAGGGAACAGTATCTAACATTTCGCTGTGCTCTCAATAGATAATACAGTAAAGTTTCCATAGCCAGCTATCTTAACTCTGTTTAATACAGTGGTCCCTCAAAATACGATGATAATTCGTTCCAAACGAGCCATCGTTTGTCGAATCCATCGTATGTTGAGGGATTCGTGCAATGTAAAGTATAAGAAGCTGTACTCACCTGCCCCCGCCGCTCGCGATGGCGTCCCCGCCGCTCACAATGATGACCCCGGGCCTCCACTGGACTCTCCTGGTCTTCTCCGGTCCTCTGCTGTCTTCCACAAGGCCTTACTGGGCCTGCGTAGCAATGTCATTACGCCGCTGCGTACACCATTCCTATTGGATGACGTGGGCAGCAGCGTATTGACGTCATCGGAGAGGGCCGAGAAGACACCGGAAGACCAGCGCTGGACCCGGAGGGCACCCCGGAGTATCGTGGAGGGGTAAGTAATACTTACCGCACCACATGGGGAACATTAAGCTGCTATCAGGCAGCAGCTTAAGCATTTTTCGTTGTCGGATAGCACTTGATGCGATGGTCCCAAAATAAAAAAGCATCGTATGACGATGCTGACATCGACATGCGATGGCCTCTGAGAGGCCATGGTATGTCGATTTGATCATATGTAGGGGCCATCGTAGGTCGGGGGGGTCACTGTATTGTGCTATTTTATTTTGACAGGAGGTGGCAATTTTTTATATTACAAAAGCCTAGTATGAAGAAAATTTGTTGTTCTTATATCTGTATGTAAAATGTGTAGTTTTGCCATGTGTACATTTATACCAATAGTGGTCTGTACTTGCAAGCCATTGTAATGATTTTTTTGTATTCCTATTTGTACCTTTTTTTTAACCCAAATCATAGTTTGTTTTTATTATTGTTCATGATTTTTAACCAAAATCATGAGACTGAAACATTTTTTCTTCACTTCAACAGCATATAACCCCTTGAGACGTTATGTATGTTGATTTGACAAAATTGGTGCATTAAAAAAAATTTGGGTTAAAAAATGTTGAGATTGTAGGCTATGGAAGCGTTTCTGTGTACAGTTTATTGCATTAAATGATGCAAAGAATTGGTAAGGCACCAATTTTGGAGATGGATAGGAAGGCTGTAGGGGAGGAGGAGGCCTCTATTAGGGCACAGTATCTAACATTTCGCTGTGCTCTCAATAGATAATACAGTAAAGTTTCCATAGCCAGCTATCTTAACTTTGTTTAATACAGTGGTCCCTCAACATACAATTGTAATTCGTTCCAAACGAGCCATCGTTTGTCGAATCCATCGTATGTTGAGGGATTCGTGCAATGAAAAAGTATAAGAAGCTGTACTCACCTGGTCCTGGTCTTCTCCAGTCCTCTGCTGTCTTCCGCAAGGCCTTACTGGGCCTGCGTAGCAATGTCATTACGCCGCTGCTTACGCCATTCCTATTGGATGACGTGGGCAGCAGCGCATTGACGCCATCGGAGAGGGCCGAGAAGACACCGGAAGACCAGCGCTTGACCCGGAGGGCACCCCGGAGCATCGTGGAGGGGTAAGTAATACTTACCGCACCACAAGGGGAACATAAAGCGGCTATTTGGCAGCAGCTTAAGCATTTTTCGCTGCCGGATAGCACTTGATGCGATGGCCCCGACATAAAAAAGTATCGTATGTCGATGCTGACATAGACATGCGATGGCCTCTGAGAGGCCATCGAATGTCATTTGATCATATGTCGGGGCCATCGTAGGTCGGGGGGTCACTGTATTGTACTATTTGATTTTGACTGGAGCTGGCAATTTTTTATATTACAAAAGCCTAGTATGAAGGAAGTTTGTTGTTCTTATATCTGTATGTAAAATGTGTAGTTTTGCCATGTGTATATTTATACCAATAGTGGGCTGTACTTGCAAGCCATTGTAATGATTTTTTTGTATTCCTATTTGTACCTTTTTTTTAACCCAAATCATAGTTTGTTTTTATTATTGTCCATGATTTTTAAACAAAATCATGAGACTGAAACATTTTTCTTCACTTCAACAGCATATAACCCCTTGAGACGTTATGTATGCTGATTTGACAACATTGGTGAATTTTAAAAATTTGGGTTAAAAAATTTTGAGAATGTAGGCTATGGACGCGCTTCTGTGTACTGTCATTTGCATAAAATGATGCAAAGAATTGGTCAGGCACCAAGTTTGGAGATGGATAGGAAGGCTGTAGGGGAGGAGGAGGCCTCTATTAGGGCACAGTATCTAACATTTCACTGTGCTCTCAATAGATAATACAGTAAAGTTTCCATAGCCAGCTATCTTAACTCTGTTTAATATTGTACTATATGATTTTGACAGGAGGTGCCAATTTTTGTTATTACAAAAGCCTAGTATGAAGGAACTTTGTTGTTCTTATATCTGTATCTAAAATGTGTAGTTTTGCTATGTGTACATTTATACCAATATTGGGCTGTACTTGCCAGCTATTGTCATGAGTTTATTGTATTCCTATTTTTTTGTATTCCTTTTTTATTGTATTCCTTTTTTAACCCAAATCATAGTTTGTTTTTATTATTGTCCATGATTTTTAACCAAAATCATGAGACTGAAAATTTTTTTCTTCACTTCAATAGCATATAACCCCTTGAGACGTTATGTATGTTGATTTGACAAAATTGGTGAATTAAAAAAAATTTGGGTTAAAAAATGTTGAGATTGTAGGCTATGGAAGCGTTTCTGTGTACTGTTTGTTGCATAAAATGATGCAAAGAATTGGTCAGGCACCAATTTTGGAGATGGATAGGAAGGCTGTAGGGGAGGAGGAGGCCTCTATTAGGGTACAGTATCTAACATTTCGCTTTGCTCTCGATAGATAATACAGTAAAGTTTCCATAGCCAGCTATCTTAACTCTGTTTATTACAGTGGTCCCTCAACATACGGTGGTAATTCGTTCGAAACGAGCCATCGTTTGTCGAATCCATTGTATTTTGAGGGATTCGTGCAATGTAAAGTATAAGGAGCTGTACTCACCTGATCCCGCTGCTCCCAATGGTGACCCCGGGCCTCCGCTGGACTCTCCTGGTCTTCTCCGTTCCTCTGCTTTTTTCCGCAAGGCCTTACTGGGCCTGCGTAGCGACGTCATTACGCCGCTGCGTACTCCATTCCTATTGGATGACGTGGGCAGCAGCGTATTGACGTCATCAGAGAGGGCCGAGAAGACACCGAAAGATCAGCGCTGGACCCGGAGGGCACCCCGGAGCATCGTGGAGGGGTATGTAATACTTACCGCACCACACAGGGAACATTAAGCGGCTATTTGGCAGCAGCTTAAGCATTTTTCGCTGCCGGATAGCACTTGATGCGATGGCGCCGACATAAAAAAGCATCGTATGTCGATGCTGACATCGACATGCGATGGCCTCTGAGAGGCCATTGTATGTCGATTTGATCATATGTCGGGGCCATCGTAGGTCGGGGGGGTCACTGTATTGTACTATTTGATTTTGACAGGAGCTGGCAATTTTTTATATTACAAAAGCCTAGTATGAAGGAAGTTTGTTGTTCTTATATCTGTATCTAAAATGTGTAGTTTTGCTATGTGTACATTTATACCAATATTGGGCTGTACTTGCCAGCTATTGTCATGAGTTTATTGTATTCCTATTTTTTTGTATTCCTTTTTTATTGTATTCCTTTTTTAACCCAAATCATAGTTTGTTTTTATTATTGTCCATGATTTTTAACCAAAATCATGAGACTGAAACATTTTTTCTTCACTTCAACAGCATATAACCCCTTGAGACGTTATGTATGTTGATTTGACAAAATTGGTGAATTAAAAAAAGATTTGGGTTAAAAAATGTTGAGATTGTAGGCTATGGAAGCGTTTCTGTGTACTGTTTGTTGCATAAAATGATGCAAAGAATTGGTCAGGCACCAATTTTGGAGATGGATAGGAAGGCTGTAGGGGAGGAGGAGGCCTCTATTAGGGTACAGTATCTAACATTTCTCTGTGCTCTCAATAGATAATACAGTAAAGTTTCCATAGCCAGCTATCTTAACTCTGTTTAATACAGTGGTCCCTCAACATACGATGGTAATTCGTTCGACACGAGCCATTGTTTGTCGAATCCATCGTATGTTGAGGGATTCGTGCAATGTAAAGTATAAGGAGCTGTACTCACCTGATCCCGCTGCTCCCGATGGTGACCCCGGGCCTCCGCTGGACTCTCCTGGTCTTCTCCGGTCCTCTGTTTTCTTCCGCAAGGCCTTACTGGGACTGCGTAGTGACGTCATTATGCCGCTGCGTACGCCATTCCTATTGGTTGACGTGGGCAGCAGCGTATTGACGTCATCAGAGAGGGCCGAGAAGACACCGGAAGATCAGCGCTGGACCCGGAGGGCACCCCGGAGCATCGTGGAGGGGTAAGTAATACTTACCGCACCACACAGGGAACATTAAGCGGCTATTTGGCAGCAGCTTAAGCATTTTTCGCTGCCGGATAGCACTTGATGCGATGGCCCTGACATAAAAAAGCATTGTATGTCGATGCTGATCTCGACATGCGATGGCCACTGAGAGGCCATCGTATGTCGATTTGATCATATGTCGGGGCCATCGTAGGTCGGGGGGGGGGTCACTGTATTGTACTATTTGATTTTGACAGAAGCTGGCAATTTTTTATATTACAAAAGCCTAGTATGAAGGAAGTTTGTTGTTCTTATATCTGTATGTAAAATGTGTAGTTTTGCCATGTGTACATTTATACCAATAGTGGGCTGTACTTGCAAGCCATTGTAATGATTTTTTTGTGTTCCTATTTGTACCTTTTTTTTAACCCAAATCATAGTTTGTTTTTATTATTGTCCATGATTTTTAACCCCTTAAGGACCGGAGGTTTTTCCGTTTTTGCATTTTCGTTTTTTGCTCCTTGCCTTTAAAAAATCATAACTCTTTCAAATTTACACCTAAAAATCCATATGATGGCTTATTTTTTGCGCCACCAATTCTACTTTGTAATGACGTCAGTCATTTTGCCCAAAAATCTATGGTGAAGCGGGAAAAAAAATCATTGTGCGACAAAATTTAAAAAAAACCGCTGTTTTGTAACTTTTGGGGGCTTCCGTTTCTACGTAGTACATTTTTCTGTAAAAATGACACCTGATATGTATTCTGTAGGTCCATACGATTAAAATGATACCCTACTTATATAGGTTTGATTTTGTCGGACTTCTGGAAAAAATCATAACTACATGCAGGAAAATTAATACGTTTAAAATTGTCATCTTCTGACCCCTATAACTTTTTTATTTTTCCGTGTATGGGGCGGTATGAGGGCTCATTTTTTGCGCCGTGATCTTAAGTTTTTAACGGTACCATTTTTGCATTGATAGGACTTATTGATCGCTTTTTATTCATTTTTTCATGATATAAAAAGTGACCAAAAATGCACTATTTTGGACTTTGGAATTTTTTTGCGCGCACGCCATTGACCGTGCGGTTTAATTAACGATATATTTTTATAATTCGGACATTTCCGCACGCGGCGATACCATTTATGTTTATTTTTATTTTTATTTACACTGTGTTTTTTCTTTTATGGGAAAAGGGGGGTGATTCAAACTTTTAATAGGGAAGGGGTTAAATGATGTTTATTCACTTTTTTTTGCACTTTTTTTTTGCAGTGTTATAGGTCCCATAGGGACCTATAACACTGCACACACTGATCTTTTACATTGATCACTGGTTTCTCATAAGAAACCAGTGATCGATGATTCTGCCGCATGACTGCTCATGCCTGGATCTCAGGCACTGAGCAGTCATTCGGCGATCGGACAGCGAGGAGGCAGGTAGGGGCCCTCCCGCTGTCCTGTCAGCTGTTCGGGATGCCGCGATTTCACCGCGGCTATCCCGAACAGCCCACTGAGCTAGCCGGCATGCTTTCGGTTTCACTTTAGACGCGGCGTTCAACTTTGAACGCCGTGTCTAAAGGGTTAATAGCGCGCGGCACAGCGATCAATGCCGCGCGCTATTAGCCACGGGTCCCGGCCGTTGTTAGAGGCCGGGCCCGAACCGCTATGACGCGGGGCCACGCCGTGGCCCCGCGTTATAGATCGGGAGTGGACACATGACGTTCCAGTACGTCATGTGTCCTTAAGGGGTTAAACAAAATCATGAGACTGAAACATTTTTCTTCACTTCAACAGCATATAACCCCTTGAGACGTTATGTATGCTGATTTGACAACATTGGTGAATTTTAAAAATTTGGGTTAAAAAATGTTGAGAATGTAGGCTATGGAAGCTTTTCTGTGTACTGTCATTTGCATAAAATGATGCAAAGAATTGGTCAGGCACCAATTTTGGAGATGGATAGGAAGGCTGTAGGGGAGGAGAAGGCCTCTATTAGGGCACAGTATCTAACATTTCGCTGTGCTCTCAATAGATAATACAGTAAAGTTTCCACAGCCAGCTATCTTAACTCTGTTTAATATTGTACTATATGATTTTGACAGGAGGTGCCAATTTTTGTTATTACAAAAGCCTAGTATGAAGGAACTTTGTTGTTCTTATATCTGTATCTAAAATGTGTAGTTTTGCTATGTGTACATTTATACCAATATTGGGCTGTACTTGCCAGCTATTGTCATGATTTTATTGTATTCCTATTTGTACCTTTTTTTTTAACCCAAATCTTAGTTTGTTTTTATTATTGTCCATGATTTTTTAACCAAAATCATGAGACTGAAACATTTTTCATTCATTTCAACAGCATATAACCCCTTGAGACGTTATGTATGTTGATTTGACAAAATTGGTGAATTAAACAAAATTTGGGTTAAAAAATGTTGAGATTGAAGCCTATGGAAGCGTTTCTGTGTACTGTCATTTGCATAAAATGATGCAAAGAATTGGTCAGGCACCAATTTTGGAGATGGATAGGAAGGCTGTAGGGGAGGAGGAGGCCTCTATTAGGGCACAGTATCTAACATTTCGCTGTGCTCCCAATAGATAATACAGTAAAGTTTCCATAGCCAGCTATCTTAACTCTGTTTAATATTGTACTATTTGATTTTGACAAGAGGTGCCAATTTTTGTTATTACAAAAGCCTAGTATGAAGGAACTTTGTTGTTCTTACATCTGTATCTAAAATGTGTAGTTTTGCTATGTGTACATTTATACCAATATTGGGCTGTACTTGCCAGCTATTGTCATGATTTTATTGTATTCCTATTTGTGCCTTTTTTTTAACCCAAATCTTAGTTTGTTTTTATTATTGTCCATGATTTTTAACCAAAATCATGAGACTGAAACATTTTTTATTCATTTCAACAGCATATAACCCCTTGAGACGTTATGTATGTTGATTTGACAAAATTGGTGAATTAAAAAAATATTTGGGTTAAAAAATGTTGATATTGTAGGCTATGGAAGCGTTTCTGTGTACTGTCATTTGCATAAAATGATGCAAAGAATTGGTAAGGCACCAATTTTGGAGATGGATAGGAAGGCTGTAGGGGAGGAGGAGGCCTCTATTAGGGCACAGTGTCTAACATTTCGCTGTGCTCTCAATATATAATACAGTAAAGTTTCCATAGCCAGCTATCTTAACTCTGTTTAATTTTGTACTATTTGATTTTGACAGGAGGTGGCCATGTTTTTTTTATTACAAAAGCCAAGTAAGAAGGAACCTTGTTGTTTTTATATCTGTATCTAAAATGTATAGTTTTGCTATGTGTACATTTATACCAATATTGGGCTGTACTTGCCAGCTATTGTCATGATTTTATTGCATTCCTATTTATACCTTTTTTTTAACCCAAATAATAATTTGTTTTTATTATTGTCCATGATTTTTAACCAAAATCATGAGACTAAAACATTTTTTCTTCACTTCAACAGCATATAACCACTTCAGACGTTATGCATGTTGATTTGACAAAATTGGTAAATTAAAAATATTTGGGTTAAAAAATGTTGAGATTGTAGGCTATGGAAGTATTTCTGTGTACTGTCATTTGCATAAAATGATGCAAAGAATTGGTCAGGCACCAATTTTGGAGATGGATAGGAAGGCTGTAGGGGAGGAGGAGGCCTCTATTAGGGTACAGTATCTAACATTTCGCTGTGCTCTCAATAGATAATACAGTAAAGTTTCCATAGCCAGCTATCTTAACTCTGTTTAATACAGTGGTCCCTCAACATACAATGGTAATTCGTTCCAAACGAGCCATCGTTTGTCGAATCCATCGTATGTTGAGGGATTCGTGCAATGAAAAAGAATAAGAAGCTGTACTCACCTGGTCCTGGTCTTCTCCGGTACTCTGCTGTCTTCCGCAAGGCCTTACTGGGCCTGCGTAGCAATGTCATTACGCCGCTGCTTAGGCCATTCCTATTGGATGATGTGGGCAGCAGCGTATTGACGCCATCGGAGAGGGCCGAGAAGACACCGGAAGACCAGCGCTTGACCCGGAGGGCTCCCCGGAGCATCGTGGAGGGGTAAGTAATACTTACCGCACCACACAGGGAACATTAAGCTGCTATCCGGCAGCAACTTAAGCATTTTTCGCTGTCGGATAGCACTTGATGCGATGGCCCCGACATAAAAAAGAATCGTATGTCGATGCTGACATCGACATACGATGGCCTCTGAGAGGCCATCGTATGTCGATTTGATCATATGTCGGGGCCATCGTAGGTCGGGGGGGGGGGTCACTGTATTGTACTATTTGATTTTGACAGGAGCTGGCAGTTTTTTATATTACAAAAGCCTAGTATGAAGGAAGTTTGTTGTTCTTATATCTGTATGTAAAATGTGTAGTTTTGCCATGTGTATATTTATACCAATAGTGGGCTGTACTTGCAAGCCATTTTAATGATTTTTTTGTATTCCTATTTGTACCTTTTTTTAACCCAAATCATAGTTTTTTTTTATTATTGTCCATGATTTTTAAACAAAATCATGAGACTGAAACATTTTTCTTCACTTCAACAGCATATAACCCCTTTAGACGTTATGTATGCTGATTTGACAACATTGGTGAATTTTAAAAATGTGGGTTAAAAAATGTTGAGAATGTAGGCTATGGAAGCGTTTCTGTGTACTGTCATTTGCATAAAATGATGCAAAGAATTGGTCAGGCACCAATTTTGGAGATGGATAGGAAGGCTGTAGGGGAGGAGGAGGCCTCTATTAGGGCACAGTATCTAACATTTCACTGTGCTCTCAATAGATAATACAGTAAAGTTTCCATAGCCAGCTATCTTAACTCTGTTTAAGATTGTACTATATGATTTTGACAGGAGGTGCCAATTTTTGTTATTACAAAAGCCTAGTATGAAGGAACTTTGTTGTTCTTATATCTGTATCTAAAATGTGTAGTTTTGCTATGTGTACATTTATACCAATATTGGGCTGTACTTGCCAGCTATTGTCATGATTTTATTGTATTCCTATTTTTTTTGTATTCCTTTTTTATTGTATTCCTTTTTTAACCCAAAATCATAGTTTGTTTTTATTATTGTCCATGATTTTTAACCAAAATCATGAGACTGAAACATTTGTTCTTCACTTCAACAGCATATAACCCCTTGAGACGTTATGTATGTTGATTTGACAAAATTGGTGAATTAAAAAAAATTTGGGTTAAAAAATGTTGAGATTGTAGGCTATGGAAGCGTTTCTGTGTACTGTTTGTTGCATAAAATGATGCAAAGAATTGGTCAGGCACCAATTTTGGAGATGGATAGGAAGGCTGTAGGGGAGGAGGAGGCCTCTATTAGGGTACAGTATCTAACATTTCGCTGTGCTCTGAATAGAAAATGCAGTAAAGTTTCCATAGCCAGCTATCTTAACTCTGTTTAATAAAGTGGTCCCTCAACATACGATGGTAATTCGTTCCAAACGAGCCATCGTTTGTCGAATCCATCGTATGTTGAGGGATTCGTGCAATGTAAAGTATAAGAAGCTGTACTCACCGGATCCCACCGCTCCCGATGGTGACCCCGGGCCTCCGTTGGACTCTCCTGGTCTTCTCCGGTCCTCTCCTTTCTCCCGCAAGGCCTTACTGGGCCTGCGTAGCGACGTCATTACGCCGCTGCGTACGCCATTCCTATTGGATGACGTGGGCAGCAGTGTATTGACGTCATCAGAGAGGTCCGAGAAGACACCGGAAGATCAGCGCTGGACTCGGAGGGCACCCCGGAGCATCGTGGAGGGGTAGGTAATACTTACCGCACCACACAGGGAACATTAAGCGGCTATTTAGCAGCAGCTTAAGCATTTTTCGCTGCCGGATAGCACTTGATGCGATGGCCCCGACATAAAAAAGCATCGTATGTCGATGCTGACATCGACATGCGGCCATCGTATGTCGATTTGATCATATGTCGGGGCCATCGTAGGTCGGGGGGGTCACTGTATTGTACTATTTGATTTTGAAAGGAGCTGGCAATTTTTTATATTACAAAAGCCTAGTATGAAGGAAGTTTTTTGTTCTTATATCTGTATGTAAAATGTGTAGTTTTGCCATGTGTACATTTATACCAATAGTGGGCTGTACTTGCAAGCCATTGTAATGATTTTTTTGTGTTCCTATTTGTACCTTTTTTTTAACCCAAATCATAGTTTGTTTTTATTATTGTCCATGATTTTTAAACAAAATCATGAGACTGAAACATTTTTCTTCACTTCAACAGCATATAACCCCTTGAGACGTTATGTATGCTGATTTGACAACATTGGTGAATTTTAAAAATTTGGGTTAAAAAATGTTGAGAATGTAGGCTATGGAAGCGTTTCTGTGTACTGTCATTTGCATAAAATGATGCAAAGAATTGGTCAGGCACCAATTTTGGAGATGGATAGGAAGGCTGTAGGGGAGGAGGAGGCCTCTATTAAGGCACAGTATCTAACATTTCGCTGTGCTCTCAATAGATAATACAGTAAAGTTTCCATAGCCAGCTATCTTAACTCTGTTTAATATTGTACTATATGATTTTGACAGGAGGTGCCAATTTTTGTTATTACAAAAGCCTAGTATGAAGGAACTTTGTTGTTCTTATATCTGTATCTAAAATGTGTAGTTTTGCTATGTGTACATTTATACCAATATTGGGCTGTACTTGCCAGCTATTGTCATGAGTTTATTGTATTCCTATTGTAGGCTATGGAAGTATTTCTGTGTACTGTCATTTGCATAAAATGATGCAAAGAATTGGTCAGGCACCAATTTTGGAGATGGATAGGAAGGCTGTAGGGGAGGAGGAGGCCTCTATTAGGGTACAGTATCTAACATTTCGCTGTGCTCTCAATAGATAATACAGTAAAGTTTCCATAGCCAGCTATCTTAACTCTGTTTAATACAGTGGTCCCTCAACATACAATGGTAATTCGTTCCAAACGAGCCATCGTTTGTCGAATCCATCGTATGTTGAGGGATTCGTGCAATGAAAAAGTATAAGAAGCTGTACTCACCTGGTCCTGGTCTTCTCCGGTCCTCTGCTGTCTTCCGCAAGGCCTTACTGGGCCTGCGTAGCAATGTCATTACGCCGCTGCTTAGGCCATTCCTATTGGATGACGTGGGCAGCAGCGTATTGACGCCATCGGAGAGGGCCGAGAAGACACCGGAAGACCAGCGCTTGACCCGGAGGGCACCCCGGAGCATCGTGGAGGGGTAAGTAATACTTACCGCACCACACAGGGAACATTAAGCTGCTATCCGGCAGCAGCTTAAGCATTTTTCGCTGTCGTATAGCACTTGATGCGATGGCCCCGACATAAAAAAGCATTGTATGTCGATGCTGACATCGACATGCGATGGCATCTGAGAGGCCATCGTATGTCGATTTGATCATATGTCGGGGCCATCGTAGGTGGGGGGGGTCACTGTATTGTACTATTTGATTTTTACAGGAGCTGGCAATTTTTTATATTACAAAAGCCTAGTATGAAGGAAGTTTGTTGTTCTTATATCTGTATGTAAAATGTGTAGTTTTGCCATGTGTACATTTATACCAATAGTGGGCTGTACTTGAAAGCCATTGTAATGATTTTTTTGTATTCCTATTTGTACCTTTTTTTTAACCCAAATCATAGTTTGTTTTTATTATTGTCCATGATTTTTAAACAAAATCATGAGACTGAAACATTTTTCTTCACTTCAACAGCATATAACCCCTTGAGACGTTATGTATGCTGATTTGACAACATTGGTGAATTTAAAAAATTTGGGTTAAAAAATGTTGAGAATGTAGGCTATGGAAGCGTTTCTGTGTACTGTCATTTGCATAAAATGATGCAAAGAATTGGTCAGGCACCAATTTTGGAGATGGATAGGAAGGCTGTAGGTTAGGAGGAGGCCTCTATTAGGGCACAGTATCTAACATTTCGCTGTGCTCTCAATAGATAATACAGTAAAGTTTCCATAGCCAGCTATCTTAACTCTGTTTAATATTGTACTATATGATTTTGACAGGAGGTGCCAATTTTTGTTATTACAAAAGCCTAGTATGAAGGAACTTTGTTGTTCTTATATCTGTATCTAAAATGTGTAGTTTTGCTATGTGTACATTTATACCAATATTGGGCTGTACTTGCCAGCTATTGTCATGATTTTATTGTATTCCTATTTTTTTTGTATTCCTTTTATATTGTATTCCTTTTTTAACCCAAAATCATAGTTTGTTTTTATTATTGTCCATGATTTTTAACCAAAATCATGAGACTGAAACATTTGTTCTTCACTTCAACAGCATATAATCCCTTGAGACGTTATGTATGTTGATTTGACAAAATTGGTGAATTAAAAAAAATTGGGGTTAAAAAATGTTGAGATTGTAGGCTATGGAAGCGTTTCTGTGTACTGTTTGTTGCATAAAATGATGCAAAGAATTGGTCAGGCACCAATTTTGGAGATGGATAGGAAGGCTGTAGGGGAGGAGGAGGCCTCTATTAGGGTACAGTATCTAACATTTCGCTGTGCTCTTAATAGATAATACAGTAAAGTTTCCATAGCCAGCTATCTTAACTCTGTTTAATACAGTGGACCTTAACATACGATGGTAATTCGTTCGAAACGAGCCATCGTTTGTCGAATCCATCGTATGTTGAGGGATTCGTGCAATGTAAAGTATAAGGAGCTGTACTCACCTGATCCCGCTGCTCCCGATGGTGACCCCGGGCCTCCACTGGACTCTCCTGGTCTTCTCCGGTGCTCTGCTTTCTTCCGCAAGGCCTTACTGGGCCTGCGTAGCGACGTCATTACGCCGCTGCGTACGCCATTCCTATTGGATGACGTGGGCAGCAGCGTATTGACGTCATCAGAGAGGGCCGAGAAGACATCGGAAGATCAGCGCTGGACCCGGAGGGCACCCCGGAGCATCGTGGAGGGGTAAGTAATACTTACTGCACCACACAGCGAACATTAAGCGGCTATTTGGCAGCAGCTTAAGCATTTATCGCTGCCGGATAGCACTTGATGCGATGGCCCCGACATAAAAAAGCATTGTATGTCGATGCTGACATCGACATGCGATGGCCTCTGAGAGGCCATCGTATGTCGATTTGATCATATGTCGGGGCCATCGTAGGTCGGGGGTGTCACTGTATTGTACTATTTGATTTTGACAGGAGCTGGCAATTTTTTATATTACAAAAGCCTAGTATGAAGGAAGTTTGTTGTTCTTATATCTGTATGTAAAATGTGTAGTTTTGCCATGTGTACATTTATACCAATAGTGGGCTGTACTTGCAAGCCATTGTAATGATTTTTTTGTATTCCTATTTGTACCTTTTTTTTTAACCCAAATCACAGTTTGTTTTTATTATTGTCCATGATTTTTAAACAAAATCATAAGACTGAAACATTTTTCTTCACTTCAACAGCATATAACCCCTTGAGACGTTATGTATGCTGATTTGACAACATTGGTGAATTTTAAAAATTTGGTTTAAAAATTTTTGAGAATGTAGGCTATGGAAGCGTTTCTGTGTACTGTCATTTGCATAAAATGATGCAAAGAATTGGTCAGGCACCAATTTTGGAGATGGATAGGAAGGCTGTAGGGGAGGAGGAGGCCTCTATTAGTGCACAGTATCTAACATTTCGCTGTGCTCTCAATAGATAATACAGTAAAGTTTCCATAGCCAGCTATCTTAACTCTGTTTAATATTGTATCATATGATTTTGACAGGAGGTGCCAATTTTTGTTATTAAAAAAGCCTACTATGAAGGAACTTTGTTGTTCTTATATCTGTATCTAAAATGTGTAGTTTTGCTATGTGTACATTCATACCAATATTGGGCTGTACTTGCCAGCTATTTTCATGATTTTATTGTATTCCTATTTGTACCTTTTTTTTTAACCCAAATCTTAGTTTGTTTTTATTATTGACCATGATTTTTAACCAAAATTATGAGACTGAAACATTTTTTATTCATTTCAACAGCATATAACCCCTTGAGACGTTATGTATGTTGATTTGACAAAATTGGTGAATTAAAAAAATATTTGGGTTAAAAAATGTTGAGATTGTAGGCTATGGAAGCGTTTCTGTGTACTGTCATTTGCATAAAATGATGCAAAGAATTGGTAAGGCACCAATTTTGGAGATGATAGGAAGGCTGTAGGGGAGGAGGAGGCCTCTATTAGGGCACAGTGTCTAACATTTCGCTGTGCTCTCAATATATAATACAGTAAAGTTTCCATAGCCAGCTATCTTAACTCTGTTTAATTTTGTACTATTTGATTTTGACAGGAGGTGGCCATGTTTTTTATTACAAAAGCCAAGTAAGAAGGAACCTTGTTGTTTTTACATCTGTATCTAAAATGTATAGTTTTGCTATGTGTACATTTATACCAATATTGGGCTGTACTTGCCAGCTATTGTCATGATTTTATTGTATTCCTATTTATACCTTTTTTAACCCAAATAATAATTTGTTTTTATTATTGTCCATGATTTTTAACCAAAATCATGAGACTAAAACATTTTTTCTTCACTTCAACAGCATATAACCACTTGAGACGTTATGCATGTTGATTTGACAAAATTGGTAAATTAAAAATATTTGGGTTAAAAAATGTTGAGATTGTAGGCTATGGAAGTGTTTCTGTGTACTGTCATTTGCATAAAATGATGCAAAGAATTGGTCAGGCACCAATTTTGGAGATGGATAGGAAGGCTGTAGGGGAGGAGGAGGCCTCTATTAGGGTACAGTATCTAACATTTCGCTGTGCTCTCAATAGATAATACAGTAAAGTTTCCATAGCCAGCTATCTTAACTCTGTTTAATACAGTGGTCCCTCAACATATAATGGTAATTCGTTCCAAACGAGCCATCGTTTGTCGAATCCATCGTATGTTGAGGGATTCGTGCAATGAAAAAGTATAAGAAGCTGTACTCACCTGTCCCCGCCGCTCGCGATGGTGTCCACGCCGCTCCCAATGGAGACCCCGGGCCTCCGCTGGACTCTCCTGGTCTTCTCCGGTCCTCTGCTGTCTTCCACAAGGCCTTACTGGGCCTGCAAAGCAATGTCATTACGCCGCTGCTGACGCCATTCCTATTGGATGACGTGGGCAGCAGCGTATTGACGCCATCGGAGAGGGCCGAGAAGACACCGGAAGACCAGCGCTTGACCCGGAGGGCACCCCGGAGCATCGTGGAGGGGTAAGTAATACTTATCTCACCACTCAGGGAACATTAAGCTGCTATCCGGCAGCAGCTTAAGCATTTTCGCTGTCGGATAGCACTTGATGCGATGGCCCCGACATAAAAAAGCATCGTATGTCGATGCTGACATCGACATGCGATGGCCTCTGAGAGGCCATCGTATGTCGATTTGATCATATGTCGGGGCCATCGTAGGTCGAGGGGGGGTCACTGTATTGTACTATTTGATTTTGACAGGAGCTGGCAATTTTTTATATTACAAAAGCCTAGTATGAAGGAAGTTTGTTGTTCTTATATCTGTATGTAAAATGTGTAGTTTTGCCATGTGTACATTTATACCAATAGAGGGCTGCACTTGCAAGCCATTGTAATGATTTTTTTGTATTCCTATTTGTACCTTTTTTTTTACCCAAATCATAGTTTGTTTTTATTAATGTCCATGATTTTTAAACAAAATCATGAGACTGAAACATTTTTCTTCACTTCAACAGCATATAACCCCTTGAGACGTTATGAATGCTGATTTGACAACATTGGTGAATTTAAAAAATTTGGGTTAAAAAATGTTGAGAATGTAGGCTATGGAAGCGTTTCTGTGTACTGTTTGTTGCATAAAATGATGCAAAGAATTGGTCAAGCACCAATTTTGGAGATGGATAGGAAGGCTGTAGGGGAGGAGGAGGCCTCTATTAGGGTACAGTATCTAACATTTCGCTGTGCTCTCAATAGATAATACAGTAAAGTTTCCATAGCCAGCTATCTTAACTCTGTTTAATATTGTACTATATGATTTTGACAGGAGGTGCCAATTTTTGTTATTACAAAAGCCTAGTATGAAGGAACTTTGTTGTTCTTATATCTGTATCTAAAATGTGTAGTTTTGCTATGTGTACATTTATACCAATATTGGGCTGTACTTGCCAGCTATTGTCATGATTTTATTGTATTCCTATTTTTTTGTATTCCTTTTTTATTGTATTCCTTTTTTAACCCAAAATCATAGTTTGTTTTTATTATTGTCCATGATTTTTAACCAAAA